>NC_081170.1:24209269-24509269 GCF_012432095.1 Onychostoma macrolepis | reverse complement strand
CGGAGTGGGATCCATTTTCAGCCCGGGAGTGTGATGCTCAAGACCAGCCCACCACCTATCCCCATCCAACCCCCTCCCACCGTGGTGGAATCTGGATAAATGAAGTGACAGATCTGTTCCTACTATCTGTTATATTTATTTTTGACATGTTTCAATAAAAAATATGAATAATGTAAATATGGCCATAAATATCAATAACAAATCACATACTGAGTTTTCTGCAACAAGTAGTCCAACTGTTACATTATGAAAAAATGGTTTGCATTCAAACGAAAATAAAGTAGTGCAGTAAGAAATTTTTGCACTATTGTTTTTTTTATATATATCCACGTCAATGTAATAAATAAAATAATTAAATAAATGATATGAAACATTTCTGCTACAAAACATACAACTGTAACATTATAAAAATAAAAAGTTAAATTCAAAATTGAAAGCTGCCAAGCAGTCATCAATAACTAAATGGAAAATCAGTAAGCATCTCGAAAGAAAGAAAGAAAGAACAGGCTAAAATCACTTACATTTAACTGAAACAGACAATCAATAGAAAAAAAAACTAAACTGAATAAAAAAATTCCTTCAATGTAAGTCAGTTTGGATAAAAGCGTTTGCCAAATGCATAACTGTAAATGTTGCTAGCACCTTGAGTCGCCAGTTCACGTGTGCTCGTTTGTTTTCTTGAAAAAATATTTATCAGTTTGGCACATTTGGCACATCCTCCAATGCCTTTCTTTTTTTTTTAACCTGGCTCTTATTTTTTTTTTTACTATCCATTTTATTCTTCCCGCGATTAGCGCACTCTGGCTAACTCACACCACAGCATTAATGGTTTTGATTTGTCTCCATGGCAACGACCTGGGACACGCGCTTGTGTAGAGCAGAGCCATATAGAGAGAGAGTTGCGACAACTCCGTTGACTCCAATGGACCGTTTTTTTACAGCAATGGCGGATCATGGAGCCGCTCGATAGTTCCCGGAAGTTAGCGCTCATACTATCAGCGCCATAGAGATGCAGCAGAAGAGACCGCTGTGATGAACTTTTAAAAGGTAAGACATTTATAGAACAAAATTGTATATTATCAGCACAGCTAATCAAATTACCTTGTGCATTAAAACAGATTATTATTAGATTATTCCTCACTTAATTAGTAGATTTGCGGGATGTTATTCATTCTCTTCAGGCAGTTTCATTCGTTGTTGTGTAATTAAGGCTTTTAAACGTGATTTCTGCTGCTGGGAAGTTATTTAATAGATTTAGATTTATTGCAAAGGATGCTGATGGACCTGAGTGAGAATAAAAATTCAGTTTTCATTTCAGAATCATGCTAGGCTAAATTTCCAAAAATGTATTATATAGGCCTACCGCTACTATTTTATAGAAGTAATCACAATAAACCTGTACTGTATTTTATACTTAAATGTCTTAGCTACTGTAGAAGCACTGTGTTGAAGGAGCAGATGCCACAGGACTGAAATGTGATGGAGGATCATTAACCATTTCTCCTGTGTTTTTCTCCTTCTCTATCTGGATCAGAACAAGAACCACCTGAAGACTCCTGTAATGAGAAATCACCCTCACAATGAGTCTTGACTGGGTTTGGCAAGTCTTTCCCTGTTCTTTGTGAAAAGTGTCAGTTCCCATATGATTACATCACATTTTGTTGGTGTAATCTATAGATTGCACCTGCTGACTATATCCAGCCTCTTATGAAGACTTCAGATGACCAGCACCTGTGAAGAGATGACGCCAGCCCTTGAGTGGACTTCAGATGAAGCTGACTCTGACTCTGAATAAACATACAAAACTGCTAAATTTTCCTTTCATTGTAATCAACATGATCAAATCATGTAACCATTGCTTTAATTTATTCATTGTTTCTGAACTCATGACATTACTTAACTGCATGATTTGTAAAGCCTAATTTTAGAACATTTCTGCCATATGAGCATTACTTTGACACAGTTACACCTGTTAACAGAACTCTTATTTGTAATGTAGAAACATTCATTTTCTGTAAAGCTGCTTTGAAACAATGTTTGTAATAAAAAGTGCTATACAAATAAATGTGAATTGAACAAAACTTGATGCATAATTTTTTTCTCCTCTCCGTGTCAGTAGGGAAACCATACATTCATACTCCTTTCTGTGAGACTGGAGCGCTCCCATGCAGCACAGCAAACTATAGTGGAGACCGTTCAAGGACAACATGCTTTATAGCATGTAAATAAGTGCATAACAAAAGTTAACATACATCAAATATATGATTAAATGGGTAAAAATGTTTTAAGTTATTTTAAATTTGAATATACTACAAATATATATTTATATATTAATAATGGAGGGGTGCACAAGAATCAAAAACATTAAAAGAGATTAATTCCCACTTAATCTTAAAATATCTTCACTTATTTGGAATGAATTTTCAAAGACAACAAATTTAACATTTACCATGAGATTAATAAAACGACAATGAACATTAAGATGTGATTGCACTTGAAGTTGTTAGAAAACACACACACAATTGTATTTATACAGAGAGGCTGAAGTTACTTGGTAAAAGACCACGATGTCGTTTATATAGCAAACATGGGCTTTTACTATGGTAACGTCAGCCTAAAATATGTTAACATGACAGGTAAGGACAGCTGACCACATTAATCCTCAAATATTAGCGAATTTTATATTTTAAAAACAACACTGATACAGCTACATATACTACGTATACATTATTTTATAAATAATGTAAATAAAGTATTTTATTGTCTACTAATTACCAAAAATCGCAGTTCTGTCTCACTATAGTCACTAACTCAATGCATTCCAATTGCCCGCAATGAACTTCCTGGAACTATTGAGGTCTACGTGAACCACGTGACGATCGAGCGTTCTGAACTTCCGTTGTCGCAACTCTGTCTCTCTATGGCTCTGGTGTAGAGGAAGAGAGAGAGAGAGAGAGCGCGCGCTCTGACAACAGAAAACGTCACATTTTAATGTTAAATTCAAATCTAGTGATATCAGCTTAGTTATCAGCCACACAGTAACTTTAACACATAGACGTTATTCTGTGTATGTAAAAAAATTTAAATAAATTTTAAAAAAGCAGGCGAGTCTGCTGGCCCAATTTATGAGCGGGGCAGAGCGGCCCACCGGGAATTCTCCCGGTTCTCCCAATGGCCACTGCTGGCCTGCCATGGAGTAATCCTTTTCTTTGCATCCACTTTATTAATTTTAGACGTGACTTGTTCGTTTCCCTAACATAAACTTTCTCAATGAGTGCTCTTAATAAAGTTCTCATTTACACAGTTGATTAAATGTAAATCTATTCTTTTATTTTCTAAGTTTGATTTCTTCATCAGATGTTTGTTTTGCTTCTTTTTTTTTAAATGAGCTCTGTTGGCGCGATTTCTGTTCACAATTCTTCTAGGCGTGAAAAGACAAATCCGGAAATGGGCGGGACTTTGACGGCCTAGATGTTTTGGGAATAAATATTATTTAAATATACAGTTTGTTTTTATAATATTTAATTACTATTAAATTATAGTAAAGTTTATTTGTATCATTATTTATTCGTTTTCTGTCCCGACTGCACCAATGGCGTATTTCTCAAGCGCCCTCTTTGAGGAAGATTATTGGCGGCCCAGTGCAGTGGATCTTCCGTAACGGCAGAAAGGCCATTTTGACCTACAGTCCGGTGTGACTGAACGCTCCAGACGTAATTCAGCTGTGGAAAAAAAGGTATTTTATTAAGTTGTTGACAGCTAACGTGTCATGTCATTCGACTCAGTGTTTATGAAGTCCTGTTTCAAATAATGAAAAGTGATTAGCTTTATTGACCGTTTCTATAAAACAGAATATTAGTGTGGTATGTACATTTCAACTTATATTGTAGTCACTTGTAAACTAGATTTTTTGTTTGTTTGTTTGTTTGTTTTCTTTTCTTTTTTAATGCCTACAAGCATAAATAATTATTTGTGTTTATACATGCACAAGTATAACTGAGGGGGAAAATTTAAAATGTTCATTTGGTCATCATCAGTCAGGAAGACTGGGGCCTGTTGCATAAACTGCTTAGAATAGTATTAAAAGTTAGTCACCCCCCCCCTTTTTTTTAAAGACTGGTCATAACTTTAAGTCAACTGCATAAAAACGTTTGTCAAATTTAAGACCAAAAAGTAACTAACTGCTAGTTGGTCAGACAAGTTCTTAAGACAGTCCACGACTGGCCCATGGTCTTGAACATTTTGCCACTCTCTGAAATCAATTGCTACATTGATTGGACGCATGCATTGTGACATGATTTTTTATTAATTATTTATTTTTATTTTTTATTAGATGTCACATTACAACACCCGCAAAAAACACACCTTAGAAAGTGTAGAGGGTGAAGGTAAGCCAAATAGTAATCATTTAGCAAATAGCAGTTTTCTTACAATTACTACTCACTAGTATATATATATATATATATATATATATATATATATATATATATATATATATATATATATACACACACACATACGTGCACGATTGCATACCAATCATTTCTTTTTGAACCTTGTCTTATACACAGAGGCATTGTCATGTTAGAATAGAAAAGGGTCCTGTCCAAACTGTTGCTTTAAAATTAGAAGCACACAATTCCCTAGAATATCATTATATGCTTAAATATATGCTTCTATACTTTTACTCGTTTATAAATCTCTCAATGGCCTAGGACCTAAATACATTGGAGATATGCTCACTGAATATAAACCTAACAGACCACTCAGATCATTAGGATCGAGTCAGTTGGAAATACCAATGGTTCACACAAAACAAGGGGAGTCCGCTTTTAGTTATTATGCCAACCACAGTTGGAACCAGCTTTCAGAAGAGATCAGATGTGCTAAAACATTAGCCACATTTAAATCCAGACTCAAAACTCATCTGTGCAGGTGTGCGTTTGTTGAATGAGCACTGTGCTACGTCCCAACTGACTGCACTATGTATAATCATTTTCTATTCTTAAATGTTTTAAATTCTTTTTAAATCCATTTTTAAATCACTTTGTTTTTATTGTTGTGATTATTATTATTTTTAATGACTATTTCACTTCCTTTTATGTAAAGCACTTTTTTATATGAAATGTGCTATATAAATAAACTTGCCTTGCCTTAAATATTAAGATTTGTATTCACGGAAATTACTAAAGTAGTCAAACCTGTTCATTAGAAGGGGGTGTAATTTTATTATTATTTTTATTATTATTATTTTTATTATTTATTTATTTTTGCAATGCAGATACTATTCTTCTATATTGTTCCAGACCACCAAAAATGAAATGATAATACATTCCAGGACGGAAGTCATTTGCATTAGTCAAGATATATTTGTGCATGAAAAGAAAGTAATTTTTGTCATTAAGTAAAGCACCAATTAGGTTTAGGGTAATTCATATGTTCAGAGTGATTGAACTCAGGTTATGCATTAGTACACTGACAAATACTGACAGGTTTCCTGTCAGAACAAAAGTCAGAAATCTTTCTGTACAAGGAAGAGTTTGGTTAAGCAGATGGTCTCAAGAACAGCATACTTTTTTCTTCTCTTAGTACCCCACTTTTTAACTAGTCTGCAAAAATAAACCACACAAAATTAAGAAAAATATCCTTGTCAATAAATTATTTGAAGGCGGGCTAAATGTTCTTGACTGTTAAAATTAATTTGGCTTGAAAACATTTTATAAAAAACAAAGGAACATATGGCCCTGTATTATTTTAGTAAATTGGTTGGGGGATATCTTTGTCATTGAGGTATTCACTTTAGTTTGATTGTTTTTCAGCTAACAATGTTCGTGATGTCATACATCGTTATAAAAGGCTGCTGAAGCTGACAAGACGTGGAGCAACCATGACCAAAGCCTTCCAAAGAGAAGGTGTTTCACGGAATGCAGTGGCCCAGCTCGCTCCAATCGCAGAGCTGTACTTTGCAGACAGGGAGCAGTTTAACAGCATCAGCTTCACACCAGGGAAGTTAGCTGAGTTTGCTCAAAAGTGCAGAGAACACATAGTAGGGGATGTATACAAAAAAGTGCTGTCGATGAAAAAGAAAGGATCACTTTTGCCTTTTTGTTTAAATAAATAATGTTTAAAAAAAAAAAGAAATATATATATATATATATATGTTCACTATTCGCTAAGAGTATGTTTGCATGTGTTTTTATTTCTTTGTTAACAGTTATTTGCAACAGTGTTTGAACTAAAGTGAAGATTTTGTTACAAAAACATTTTTAGTTTTCTGAAAACAGGCTTAATGTTTTTTTTTATTTTCATGTTTGATTCTCTCTGTGGTCTGTTATTTTTTCTTGACAGCAGTTCATTAAAAGCAGTTGGTTGGACAAACTGATGATTCTGTTATTTATTTCCCATTTAGCAGATATGTACTTGTACCGTGGTGTTACTGTTTTCTTAATCTTAAATCAGATACTTGCCAGTGTCGGTACTAACTGTCTGTTGACTGTCTGCTGAACATCAACTGACTAGTAGCCGTGATGTTGGCCGTAAGAGTCATTGTAACAAAGTCAAATGGGTAGGAAGGAAGAGGACGAGGTCGGCTAGGCTGAGACTGGGGTTTTTATTTACTTTTCCAAAAACAACAGAAAGTCGCGCTCTCAGCGCTCAACATAATCGTGCAACCGCACGGAAACAGTCCTGCTCTCCTGAGCACACGTCACACTCGCACAATCCCCAGATCGCAGCCTCCAGTCCACAGTAGCTCTCTCTCCTCTCTGACGTTCCCAGGTGTCTTTTATACGGTCTCCCCACGCCACTTACTGGAATAAGACACAGGTGTTTGTCATTTGCACTTGACCCACTTACTCACCGCTCGTCTCCCAGCTCTCTCTCCCGCTGCAGACCTCGCTGAGCCACGCCCCCCTCGCCACATACCCCCACCGCCGTCCGGCCTGCAGCCCCCCCACCATTCCTGGAGAGGAAGTCGGCCACAGCCATCTGAACACCCGGCCTGTGGACCACCTGGAACTTAAAAGGCTGTAAAGCCAGATACCAACGAGTGATCCGCGCGTTGGTATCTTTCATGCGGTGGAGCCACTGCAGAGGGGCGTGGTCCGAACAGAGAGTGAATTCCCGTCCCAGGAGATAATATCGGAGAGTGAGGACGGCCCACCTGATGGCCAAACACTCCTTCTCTATGGTGCTTCTCTATGGTCTCTTCGAGAGCTTGCGACTAATGTACAGCACCGGCCGCTCCTCCCCCTCTATCTCCTGGGACAGGACTGCCCCCAGCCCCCTGTCCGACTCGTCAGTCTGCAGCAAGAAGGGGAGAGAAAAGTCAGGAGAGTGTAATAGCGGCCCGCCACACAGAGCAGCCTTTACCTGGTTAAAAGCCTGCTGACACAGCTCCGTCCACTGGACCGGATCGGGAGCCTCCTTTTTAGTGAGATCAGTCAGCGGGCTGGTGAGGTCCGAATAATTAGGCACAAACCTTCTATAGTATCCCGCCAGCCCCAGGAACTGTCTCACCTCCTTTTTGGTCTTGGGCCTCGGACAAGTTGCAACGGCTGCAGTCTTATCAATTTGGGGACGCACCTGTCCGTGACCCAAGTGGAAGCCCAGATACCTGACCTCCACACGCCCAACCGCACACTTCCTCGGGTTGGCCGTGAGCCCGGCCACCCTCAGCGCTCTCAGGACAGCCCTCACATGCTCCATATGCCGCTGCCAGTCGTTACTATAGATGATGATATCATCCAGGTAGGCAGCGGCATATGCAGCATGGGGCCGGAGAATACGGTCCATGAGTCGCTGAAAAGTAGCCGGCGCCCCGAACAAGCCGAACGGAAGCGTAACAAATTGGTGTAATCCAAACGGCGTTGTGAAGGCTGTCTTTTCTTTAGATACCGGCGATAAGGGGATCTGCCAATAACCTTTCGTTAAGTCCAGTGTCGAATAAAAACGAGCTGTGCCCAGCCGATCAAGCAATTCGTCGATTCGCGGCATTGGATACGCGTCGAACTTCGACACAGCATTTACTTTGCGGTAATCCACACAGAACCGGACCGAGCCGTCCGTCTTAGGAACTAAGACTATCGGGCTCGCCCAATCACTGTTGGATTCTTCTATCACTCCCATTTCGAGCATTGCCTCTAATTCCGTCTGAACCACCTTTTTCTTGTGCTCAGGTAACCGATACGGCCGGCTGCGTACTACTACACCTGGCTCGGTCTCGATATGATGCTGAATGAGATCTGTTCGACCAGGTAGGGGCGAGAACACATCAGCAAATTCTGCTTGCAACCTGGCCACGTCAGTGAGCTGGGAGGGCGAGAGATGATCTCCTCCCGGTGCCAGAGCGAGAGATTGCGTTTTGAGGCTCGCCTCTGGCCCGAGATCATCCTCTCCACTCACCACCGTCACCAACATCACTGACTCCACCTCGCTCCATTTTTTTAGGAGGTTGAGGTGATAAATTTGATGTGCCCCACCCCTGTCTGTTCGTACCACCTCATAATCGAGATCTCCTACTTGCCGTGTGACCTCGAACGGTCCTTGCCACTTCGCAAGTAATTTGGAACTCGAAGTTGGGAGTAATACAAGCACTTTATCTCCCTGTGAAAATTTCCGCAAATTGGTTCCCCTGTTATATAGCCGGCTTTGTCTGTCCTGGGCCTGCAACAAATTCTCCCTAGATAGCCGCCCCAGCGTGTGGAGTTTTGTTCTCAGGTCCAGTACATACTGAATTTCATTTTTACTTTGAGAAGGCCCGTCCTCCCAAGTTTCTCTCAGGACATCAAGAACCCCTCGGGGCTGACGTCCATAAAGCAGCTCGAAGGGGGAAAACCCCGTGGAGGCTTGCGGGACCTCCCGCACAGCGAATAAGAGGGGTTCCAACCACTTGTCCCAATTTTTGGCGTCTTCGTGAACGAACTTCCGAATCATGGTTTTTAACGTGCGATTAAATCGTTCCACCAGTCCGTCCATTTGTGGGTGATAGACGCTGGTGCGAATCGATTTAATACCCAACAATTCGTATAGTTCGCGTAACGTACGTGACATAAACGCCGTGCCTTGATCAGTGAGGATCTCTTTCGGGATCCCCACTCGGGAGA
This sequence comes from Onychostoma macrolepis, assembly GCF_012432095.1. Lineage (NCBI taxonomy): Eukaryota > Metazoa > Chordata > Actinopteri > Cypriniformes > Cyprinidae > Onychostoma > Onychostoma macrolepis. Next base: position 24,500,165 of record NC_081170.1, on the reverse strand, counting down.
TTAAGCGAAACAGCGCGTCCGCAACACTCTTGGCAGAAATGCTGCGGAGCGGCACTGCCTCAGGATATCGGGTTGCATAGTCCACCAGGACTAATGCAAAGCGATGTCCTCTCGCTGATCGCTCTAATGGCCCGATGAGGTCCATCCCAATTCTTTCGAAGGGGACCTGCATTAATGGTAGCGGGCGCAAAGGCGCTTTTGGGGAGGCCAGTGGATTCACCAGCTGACATTCACGACAAGACGCGCACCACCTGCGTACATTCTCGTGAATGCCCGGCCAAAAAAAACGGGCCATGAGACGATTTAATGTTGTCGTTTGGCCTAAATGTCCAGCCATGGGATTACAATGAGCCGCCTGGAAAAGCATTTCCCGACGGCTTTTTGGCACTAACAACTGTGTTGTATCTTCCTTTGTCTGAGCGTCTTGGGTCACTCGATACAACCGATCTTTCACAATTGAAAAATAGGGATAGGAGAGCGGTCGAGCCGGCTGGAGAGGTTGACCGTCGATATAGCGGACCTGTTCAAAAGCGTGTTTTAATAACTCATCCTGAGTCTGTTCCAGAGGAAAATCATCGCGTTCCGAGAGGATCAGCCTCTCGATTCCACTCTGTTCCTCTGGTTCAGAACTCAGTGGTCCCGGTTCAACCTCTCCCACCTGTACCAGCGCGCCCCTTCCCTGTTTTCCTCTCCCCCAAGAAACATCCGCACAAAAACATCCCAATAATTCACTAAAAGCGGGCCAATTAGTTCCCAGAATCAGCGGATGTCGGAGGTGCGGGTTAACTGCGACCTCCACTCTATGCTTTTGTCCCCTAAATTGGATCACAGCGGACATTAAAGGATATCTCACCACATCCCCGTGCACACACCGTACCGGAACCATGCGGCTATTATCCAATGCCTCGGGCCGAATCAGGCTTTGATGGATAGAGGTTTGGTTACAGCCTGAATCCACCAAAGCCTGGTAGGTACCCCCCTTAATACTCACAGGTATTTGGTACCTGCCAGCCTGATCGGGGGCAGCCTGCGGTGCATCCGGGACCCGGATCATTGTTCCCACCTCCATCACCGGGCACCTGTCAATAAAATGCCCCGGGTCCCCGCAACGCCAACAGACCGGCCCAGACCTCCCCGCCGCCCTAGTGGCAGGAAGTGGGTTAAGTGAGTGGCGTGGGGAGAGCGGGGAAACGGAGCCCATATCGGTCCTAGCGGAGGTCAGTCCCGCCCCCCTCCGCCAGCTGGATGTCTGAGTCCAGCGACGTCGGTCGGTGGCACTGGACCCACTCCGCAGTCTTCCTTGGCAGGCGAGTGACAAATTGCTCCAGTACCACCCGGTCGATGATGTGGTCGACGTCGCTTCCCTCAGCCAGCAGCCATTTGCGGCCGCTCTCGCCCAGGACCAGCGAACGGAACCGCTGGCGATGTTGCTCTGGGCTTCGGCCGACCCGCTGGAGGATGGCTCTCTTCAGATCATCGAAGACCAGGAGGTTCGGCACGGGCAGTTGTTGTGCCGCCACCTGCGCCTCCCCAGATAGGAGGGGTATCAGACGCACCGGCCACTGTTCACGAGGCCACCCCCCCGCTTTCCTCTTCTCAAAGAGATCTAAAAACGCTTCGGGGTCATCCTGAGCCCCCATCTTGTTCAGTGGCAGGTGGGGGGGTTGGGTTGCCCGTGCGGTGGTTTCTGCCCGAACCTCCCGGTTCATCCAGCTCCGGAACGTCTCGCGGTCCTCCTGCTGCGCCCGACAAATGGCCTGGAAGCGGTGCTCCTGGTCAGTCCGCATGTCCAGCAGCGCCTGATGTTGTTCCTGGTGGAGGACCGCAAGAGATGAGATTACGTCCGCAAACGGCGTGCTTGTGGGAGTCTGCATGATGGCAGCGTCCCTCCTGCTTCCTTCCCGGGTTTCGGCACCAGTGTAACAAAGTCAAATGGGTAGGAAGGAAGAGGACGAGGTCGGCTAGGCTGAGACTGGGGTTTTTATTTACTTTTCCAAAAACAACAGAAAGTCGCGCTCTCAGCGCTCAACATAATCGTGCAACCGCACGGAAACAGTCCTGCTCTCCTGTGCACACATCACACTCGCACAATCCCCAGATCGCAGCCTCCAGTCCACAGTAGCTCTCTCTCCTCTCTGACGTTCCCAGGTGTCTTTTATACGGTCTCCCCACGCCACTTACTGGAATAAGACACAGGTGTTTGTCATTTGCACTTGACCCACTTACTCACCGCTCGTCTCCCAGCTCTCTCTCCCGCTGCAGACCTCGCTGAGCCACGCCCCCCTCGCCACAGTCATTCAACAGCTTTTCTTAGATTTTCACTTCATTTTGATGGGCCTAATGTGACAACAGATGAATAGATGAATACCTCAAAGTAAAATGACTGTCTACTGAAAGGTAATTTATATGCAACAAACAGTTAGTAGAGCACTCTTAAAAATACTTTCGAAAGCAAAAGATCAGGAGTAAGTCACCTTATATATGTTTAGATTCCATTTGAAATGATCTTGTGTTGCTACTTAAAGACAACTGAATGTGTTCTGAAAGTCTGTTGATACACTGGTTAACAGCTACATGCTGACTACTAAAATGCTCTTACTTTGCTGTATAAAAGTACGGAGAACTTACTGAGGATTTGTTGCTAATATGCTGTTGAACATCTACAACTTAAATTAATAACATGCTGATAACACTTTCCTGACCAAATTTTTAATAGCTGTTTACATGTTATAGACATTGTATTGATTGCTTCAAAACGTTTAATAGACAATCTACAGATGCTACTCTGATGAGAGTAAGTAGATATTCACTTGAAAAGTAACTAATAGTCAGTAGACTATCTATAGGGGGACCATCAAAATAAAGTGTTACCGGTGCTTCATATAACGTTATCCAAAGAAACAAGTATTAATGATAAATCCCCTGTGATGTTTGTACTGGCTACTGTATACAGGCCACCAGGGCACCATACAGACTTTATTAAAGAATTGTCTGATTTTCTATCGGAGTTAGTGCTGACTGCAGATAAAGTCCTAATTGTTGGTGATTTTAATATCCATGTTGATAATGAAAAAGATTTGTTGGGATCAGCATTTATAGACATTCTAAACTCTATTGGTGTTAAACAACACGTGTCAGGACCTACTCATTGTCAAATCATACTCTAGATTTAATACTGTCAGATGAAATTGATGGCAGTGGCATTGAAATTTGGCAGCAGAGCGATGATATCTCAGATCATTATCTAGTCTCCTGTATATTCCATATAGCTAAAGCTGTAAAGCCAACTCCTTGTTACAAATATGGTAGAACCATTACCTCTACCACAAAAGACTGCTTTATAAATAATCTTCCTGACTTATCTCAGTTCCTCAGTATATCCAATAGCTCAGAACAACTTGATGATGTAACAGGAACTATGGACTCTCTCTTTTCTAGCACTTTAGATATGGTGGCTCCTTTACACTTAAGGAAGATTAAGGATAAGAGTCCAACACCGTGGTATAATGAGCACACTCGCACCCTAAAGAGAGCAGCCGGAAAATGGAGCACAGCTGGAGGAAAACTAAACTAGAGGTTTTCGTTTAGCTTGGCGGAAAGTACCCTATCATACAGAAAATCATTAAAAACTGCTATATCTGATTACTTTTCGTCTCTTCTAGAAGAAAACAAACATAACCCTCAGTATTTATTCAATACAGTGACTAAATTAACGAAAAATAAAGCATCAACAGGTGTTGGCATTTCCCAAGAGCATAGCAGTAATGACTTTATGAACTACTTTACTTCCAAGATCGATACTATCAGAGATAAAATTGTATCCTTGCAGCCGTCAGCTACAGTATCGCATCAGATAGCGCACTATAGATCCCCCGAGGAACAATTCCATTCATTCTCTACTGTAGGAGAGGAAGAATTGTATAAACTTGTTAAATCATCTAAACCAACAACATGTATGTTAGACCCTATCCCATCTAAACTACCAAAAGAGCTGCTTCCAGAAGTTATAGATCCTCTTTTGGCTATTATTAATTCATCATTAGGTGCGTTTACATGGAGCATTGTAATCGGTTTAAAAGTCCAATCCGAATGAAAATGCTCCATATAAACACCTCAATCGGAATAAAAATGCCCAAACCGAATGAAATTGTAATCGGTTTGAGAGGGGTGGGATAAACCTTTCTATAAACCGAACAAAATTAAAATCCTGCCATGTAAACACTTTAAACCGATTACTTTGCGTCTACGTCATCACGTCCAGAGGTCGGGTCGTCAGAACGTGAACGTGATGATGTCGGCAACGGTACATTCTGTGATTTGGGGACACCGACACTACAGTACACTAGTGGAGGTATAAAGTTAAAATTTCCATTATACAGTTAAAAACACATTAGAAAGGAGAACGCTTGCTGTGTGACGGACTGCTCTCATGTCCGGAGTGAAAAACGGATCTGAAATGAAGCGCAATTTTCTGCTTTTCAGCTTAGAAACAACACAGTGATGATAGTGAAAGTAGCTCAATGAAAATAAACAACTTGACCAAAAGTTGCCTTTGTCATTTGTATTTGTATAGATGACAGATTCATAATTTCCGATCTGCTTGAATTTATACGTGCTCACGCCATGAATGTTGTACGAAACACGATTGTGATAAAGCAATGCTCCTTTGATTCATTGTTCAGCAACTCTTGGTAAGAAATCGTGTATTTGTTCCATTTAAGTACAGTGCAACTTTGTAGTATCAGAGTACAATTAATCTCAGAGCTGCATTACAGAGGGCATATGATTTCTATGATCGCGTTCTGGCCATATGACTGGCGCTCGAATGAACGCAAGGGATTCAGATATTAACCGTTTATTCTAAGCAAGTGCAAACAGATATTAAAAATATTAACGTAAATATGGGCGTTTTTCCTCTGGTGACTTGTTTTGTTGTCACTGTAGGCTATTAGCATATCCTAAAATCGAAAGCACAGGCACATGTAAACACCATATCGGATTAGATAACGTCTCATGTAAACAGTTCATCGAATCTTTCAATCGGAATGATTTTAATCGGAATGACAAAAAAGTGTACATGTAAACGCGCCTACTGTCATTAGGATATGTCCCCAAAACCTTCAAATTGGCTGTTATTAAGCCTCTCATTAAAAAACCACAACTTGACCCCAAAGATCTAGTTAATTACAGACCGATCTCAAATCTCCCTTTTCTGTCAAAGATACTAGAAAAGGTAGTATCCTCACAATTATATTCCTTCTTAGAGAAAAATGATATCTGTGAGGAATTCCAGTCAGGATTAAATTGTATCATAGTACTTTATATTTACTTTTCCAAAAACAACAGAAAGTCGCGCTCTCAGCGCTCAACATAATCGTGCAACCGCACGGAAACAGTCCTGCTCTCCTGAGCACACATCACACTCGCACAATCCCCAGATCGCAGCCTCCAGTCCACAGTAGCTCTCTCTCCTCTCTGACGTTCCCAGGTGTCTTTTATACGGTCTCCCCACGCCACTTACTGGAATAAGACACAGGTGTTTGTCATTTGCACTTGACCCACTTACTCACCGCTCGTCTCCCAGCTCTCTCTCCCGCTGCAGACCTCGCTGAGCCACGCCCCCCTCGCCACAGTCATTCAACAGCTTTTCTTAGATTTTCACTTCATTTTGATGGGCCTAATGTGACAACAGATGAATAGATGAATACCTCAAAGTAAAATGACTGTCTACTGAAAGGTAATTTATATGCAACAAACAGTTAGTAGAGCACTCTTAAAAATACTTTCGAAAGCAAAAGATCAGGAGTAAGTCACCTTATATATGTTTAGATTCCATTTGAAATGATCTTGTGTTGCTACTTAAAGACAACTGAATGTGTTCTGAAAGTCTGTTGATACACTGGTTAACAGCTACATGCTGACTACTAAAATGCTCTTACTTTGCTGTATAAAAGTACGGAGAACTTACTGAGGATTTGTTGCTAATATGCTGTTGAACATCTACAACTTAAATTAATAACATGCTGATAACACTTTCCTGACCAAATTTTTAATAGCTGTTTACATGTTATAGACATTGTATTGATTGCTTCAAAACGTTTAATAGACAATCTACAGATGCTACTCTGATGAGAGTAAGTAGATATTCACTTGAAAAGTAACTAATAGTCAGTAGACTATCTATAGGGGGACCATCAAAATAAAGTGTTACCGGTGCTTCATATAACGTTATCCAAAGAAACAAGTATTAATGATAAATCCCCTGTGATGTTTGTACTGGCTACTGTATACAGGCCACCAGGGCACCATACAGACTTTATTAAAGAATTGTCTGATTTTCTATCGGAGTTAGTGCTGACTGCAGATAAAGTCCTAATTGTTGGTGATTTTAATATCCATGTTGATAATGAAAAAGATTTGTTGGGATCAGCATTTATAGACATTCTAAACTCTATTGGTGTTAAACAACACGTGTCAGGACCTACTCATTGTCGAAATCATACTCTAGATTTAATACTGTCAGATGAAATTGATGGCAGTGGCATTGAAATTTGGCAGCAGAGCGATGATATCTCAGATCATTATCTAGTCTCCTGTATATTCCATATAGCTAAAGCTGTAAAGCCAACTCCTTGTTACAAATATGGTAGAACCATTACCTCTACCACAAAAGACTGCTTTATAAATAATCTTCCTGACTTATCTCAGTTCCTCAGTATATCCAATAGCTCAGAACAACTTGATGATGTAACAGGAACTATGGACTCTCTCTTTTCTAGCACTTTAGATATGGTTGCTCCTTTACACTTAAGGAAGATTAGGGATAAGAGTCCAACAACGTGGTATAATGAGCACACTCGCACCCTAAAGAGAGCAGCCCGGAAAATGGAGCACAGCTGGAGGAAAACTAAACTAGAGGTTTTTCGTTTAGCTTGGCGGGAAAGTACCCTATCATACAGAAAATCATTAAAAACTGCTATATCTGATTACTTTTCGTCTCTTCTAGAAGAAAACAAACATAACCCTCAGTATTTATTCAATACAGTGACTAAATTAACGAAAAATAAAGCATCAACAGGTGTTGGCATTTCCCAAGAGCATAGCAGTAATGACTTTATGAACTACTTTACTTCCAAGATCGATACTATCAGAGATAAAATTGTATCCTTGCAGCCGTCAGCTACAGTATCGCATCAGATAGCGCACTATAGATCCCCCGAGGAACAATTCCATTCATTCTCTACTGTAGGAGAGGAAGAATTGTATAAACTTGTTAAATCATCTAAACCAACAACATGTATGTTAGACCCTATCCCATCTAAACTACCAAAAGAGCTGCTTCCAGAAGTTATAGATCCTCTTTTGGCTATTATTAATTCATCATTAGGTGCGTTTACATGGAGCATTGTAATCGGTTTAAAAGTCCAATCCGAATGAAAATGCTCCATATAAACACCTCAATCGGAATAAAAATGCCCAAACCGAATGAAATTGTAATCGGTTTGAGAGGGGTGGGATAAACCTTTCTATAAACCGAACAAAATTAAAATCCTGCCATGTAAACACTTTAAACCGATTACTTTGCGTCTACGTCATCACGTCCAGAGGTCGGGTCGTCAGAACGTGAACGTGATGATGTCGGCAACGGTACATTCTGTGATTTGGGGACACCGACACTACAGTACACTAGTGGAGGTATAAAGTTAAAATTTCCATTATACAGTTAAAAACACATTAGAAAGGAGAACGCTTGCTGTGTGACGGACTGCTCTCATGTCCGGAGTGAAAAACGGATCTGAAATGAAGCGCAATTTTCTGCTTTTCAGCTTAGAAACAACACAGTGATGATAGTGAAAGTAGCTCAATGAAAATAAACAACTTGACCAAAAGTTGCCTTTGTCATTTGTATTTGTATAGATGACAGATTCATAATTTCCGATCTGCTTGAATTTATACGTGCTCACGCCATGAATGTTGTACGAAACACGATTGTGATAAAGCAATGCTCCTTTGATTCATTGTTCAGCAACTCTTGGTAAGAAATCGTGTATTTGTTCCATTTAAGTACAGTGCAACTTTGTAGTATCAGAGTACAATTAATCTCAGAGCTGCATTACAGAGGGGCATATGATTTCTATGATCGCGTTCTGGCCATATGACTGAGCGCTCGAATGAACGCAAGGGATTCAGATATTAACCGTTTATTCTAAGCAAGTGCAAACAGATATTAAAAATATTAACGTAAATATGGGCGTTTTTTCCTCTGGTGACTTGTTTTTGTTGTCACTGTAGGCTATTAGCATATCCTAAAATCGAAAGCACAGGCACATGTAAACACCATATCGGATTAGATAACGTCTCATGTAAACAGTTCATCGAATCTTTCAATCGGAATGATTTTAATCGGAATGACAAAAAAGTGTACATGTAAACGCGCCTACTGTCATTAGGATATGTCCCCAAAACCTTCAAATTGGCTGTTATTAAGCCTCTCATTAAAAAACCACAACTTGACCCCAAAGATCTAGTTAATTACAGACCGATCTCAAATCTCCCTTTTCTGTCAAAGATACTAGAAAAGGTAGTATCCTCACAATTATATTCCTTCTTAGAGAAAAATGATATCTGTGAGGAATTCCAGTCAGGATTAAATTGTATCATAGTACTGAGACTGCTCTCATTCGAGTTACAAATGACCTGCTTCTATCATCTGATCATGGTTGTATCTCTTTATTAGTTCTACTGGATCTTAGCGCTGCGTTTGACACTATCGACCACAACATTCTTTTGAATAGACTACAAAACTTTGTTGGCATTAGTGGAAGTGCCTTAGCACGGTTCAAATAATACTTATCTGACTGCCATCAGTTCGTAGCAGTGAATGAAGAGGTATCATATCGATCACAAGTGCAGTATGGAGTACCTCAAGGCTCAGTACTAGGGCCGTTACTTTTCACGCTTTACATGTTACCCTTGGGAGATATTATCAGGAGAAATGGTGTTAGCTTTCATTGTTATGCTGATGATACTCAGTTCTATATTTCTTCGCGGCCTGGTGAAAGACACCAAATTGAGAAACTAACGGAATGCATAGTTGATATAAAAAAACTGGATGACGAGTAATTGCCATTTGATAATACCTAGAATATCAAAATCGACTGCGGGCGGCAGATCCTTTTCCTATTTAGCACCCAAACTCTGGAACAATCTACCTAACACTGTTCGGGAGACAGACACACTCTGTCAGTTTAAATCTAGATTAAAGACCCATCTCTTTAGCCTGGCTTACACATAACACACTAATACGCTTCTATTATTCAAATCCGTTAAAGGATTCTGTTGATTAGATCAACCGGAACCGGGAACACTCCCCATAACACACGATGTACTCGCTACATTGTAAGTAGAATGGCATCTACGCTAATATTTGTCTGTTTCTTTCCTATTCTGTTTCTCAGTCCGTATCCGATCAGAAGGTGGATCAGCACCTAGAGATAATGTCTACAGCCCTGATCGTCAGCGGAGACCAGGACACCCAGATGACCCCCAGAGACATATCCCCAGTGAAAACCTCGATTGAATACAATAAAACAAAAAAAAAAACTAAAATATAATAAAATACCTAACTACATAATACTACTATTGTTAGAACTTGCAACAAAATTAAAATAGAAATATAAACTTTTGAACTGCGGGTTTCATCTGGTCAGAGGAGAACTGGCCCCCCGATTGAGCCTGGTTTCTCCCAAGTTTTTTTTTTCTCCATTCTGTTACAGAGGGTGTTTTGGTTCCTTGTCGCTGTCGCCGCTGGCTTGCTCAGTTGGGGACACTTAATTTCTAGTGATTATTGCCAATTTGATTGCACAGATACTATTTAAACTAAACTGAGCTAGACAATGACATCTCTGAATTCAATAATGAAATGCCTTTTACTGAAAATTGAGTGTTTAATTTTATCATTATACATTACTGACACTCTATCCTCCAATTTGATACTGTTAAGTGCTTTGACACAATCTGTATTGTTAAAAGCGCTATATAAATAAAGGTGACTTGACTTGACTTGACTAACTCTCAGAGTAGACTGTTAGGTTAGGTTTAGGGTTAGTAGAATATGTTGACATATATTTGCAAAGTTTCTCATAGTCAGTATGTTGTGTGTTGTGGACCCATCAAAATAAAGTGTTAGAAGATATTAAGCAGATAGTCTACTACTACTCGAATGACTGCTAGTTGACATGTAGTTACAAAGTTACTTACTGTTAGTAGAGTGTCTAAAGTGGACTATCAAAATAAAGTGTTGCCCAAATAACATCTATGGCAGCACTCTTCTCGCACCATTGCTATGCAACAGAAGCGACAATCAGGAACACCTGGTTGCGCAATTAGGAAATCCTGCAAATATTATACTGCAGAGTGTCCTTCGAAGGATGAATTGAGATGCAGCTGATGTATCATGAACTAACACGCTTGATTAATTCTAGGCTTATGTTAATTTCTCCTCTTTAATTGTAATGTATTTTTAATGTCTTTTTTAAGTCATACAAATTATATATCATAAAGTGTAAAGTTAAAAACCGTTTATGGGGTAATCTAAGATCCAATGGCGCACAGTCAACAGAATGACATGAAAGGACTCTCAAAAGGCATCTTAAAAGAGTGGTGCTCATGGTGTGAGCTGCCGAAAAATAATAATACACCTGACTGATGCAGACAAACTGTGAGAGCACATATTTTGCACACGGCCCACAACTTTTAAAAATGGATTTTGATACACACTCCTCTGACAAAGAAGTTATTTATAATCTCAAACTTTGAGAGGGTATTGAAAGTACTATTGTACAGCATGCTCTAATAATATCACTCTAAAAAAACTGCATAATCTGCATTATTGAGACACCTAGGTGCATTCTGGGAATTTTCCCCAGTAGCTTCTCGGAAAAAGGTGTTTGCATAAGAATGTTTTTATGTTCACTAATGCACATGCCTTCTTGGAACAATTGGCTGTCATGGCACCAACAAATATTTTGATGATTAAAGACAGCACTAAAGCCAACCTGAATGCACAAATGTTTGTTCTGGTGTCTCTGTATGTATAATAACTATGGAGCCCCTTTGCAAAAAAAAAAAAAAAGACTACACAGACTAAAAAATAAAAAGCTGAGCGTATGCATAAACATGTATGGTTTTAAAGAAAGATTGTACTTTAAGTTGAAAATGATCCTTTGTGCACATACAATGTAAAAAAAAAAGAAAAATCTAAACTACCATCAAAAAGTACTCAAATGTATGAATTCTGATTATTTATTTACAGTAATGAGGACCACTGACCAGATACTGAATAACTATTAGATTACGAATTACATATAAAAGTGATGTGTATGTGTTTAAGCATGTTTCTTACTGTCAGTTATAATAAATTTCCATAATAAAATTGAACTGGAACACTTGGACATTGAGAGTCACCCCTTGGTGTGTCTTTCTCTTCCAAGCCCAGGTGGAAAAGACGTAGTATTAAATGTATTAAAAATATACTTGAAATTCAAGTAGTATGTTTATAATACATTTGTATTCCCAACATGCTTATTTGAAGTTTGCATTTTGAATTGCATTTTAATATATTTCTAAAAAGTATACTTTAAGTACTTTTGTATTAAATACATGCTTAGTTGTACTTCTAAGAAATATGCTAAACACAAGCATACTTATAATGTACTTCTAAAACGTATACTAGAAATATTTTGGTAATAAATATATACTTAGTTACACTTTTAAGCAATATGCTAACTACAAGCATACTTTTAATATATTCCTAAAAAGTATAGTAGAAATACTATGTTAATAAATATATTCTTAGTTTCACTTTTAAGGAATATACTAAACTTAAGCATACTTTTAGTGATGTTTTAGTGTATTTACAGAAAACACACTTGTACTCTTACTTAAAGTATATTTTATGTCTACTTTGCGTAAGAACATAACTGATGTGATTACACTTTGAAAGGAAAGCAAAACGATTAAACTTTTAGTGGGTTTTTAATGTACTTTATAACCATGTGTAGGCCCACTGCAATATATTTGAAATATTTATGTATTTATAATTTTAATATTTGGAAAAGTAGGATATTTAAAAAAAAAAAAAAAAAAATTTTTAACATTTACAATGTACAAACGTTTGTCAACTATTATGAAGCATTGCAATACTTAAAATATGTTGTTTAATATGTTGTTCAGTTTTACTTAAAAGGTTATACTTTGGTTGATTAGGCTGTTGTCCATTACGTGATACATTAATTGTAATAAGCTACTGAAATTCCCACAAGGATTTCAACATCATATCTGAAATTAACTTTTTGAAACGTGAACATCCTTGGTGAATCGTCTTTCATCTGAGGGACATACATATATCATTAAAATATCTCCTCTTTTCTGCCGAAGATGAACGAAGGTCTTAGATGGTTTGGAGCATCTTAAGGGTGAGTGATGACAGAATTCAAATTGTTTTGGGGGAACTATGAAATTAATTAGAAAATAATAAGCGGTATGTTCTTATTTTTACCAGCTTCTGCAAGCGTCTATGGCGTCTGGCTGTTGGAACCTCACTGTGACTTCAGGTAAGATTTGAAATTTAATTAACGTTATTTGTCTGTACCAATGTTTTTGACACATGCATTGGCAGGAAAAAAAAAAAAAAAGTCTTTATAACGTACAACATTAACATTTTTTATTTGTTAAGTTGTGTATTTATTTCTGATTTCCTGAACAATTTGGCTTCATTGTAATGAGGTTAATGATCTTTGAAAAACCATGATTATGAACATTCAGTTACTTTGTCTTGAGCTGATCACCCAACTGTGGTAGTGTTCGTTGATAGGTGTTTATATTTGTTCAAGCTTGACAATCTTATCGCCTTTATTTTCTAATATATATTTCTCATTACAGATAAGAACAAAGATCAAATTGTAACAAGGGTTGCTTATAAGAGAGCATACAGTACATCTGAAACTGCTGAGGCTGGTAAGGTTTTCGACTATATTACCGACCAGGTCCATTGTACTCAGCGTACTGTCATTCTTAAAAAGAACACAAATTATCAATCATCATTTGCTTTTTATGTGTGTGTGTGTGGAATATTAACATTTGTTGTTTTTCTGATCAGCTGCTATAGAAGACAAACTGAAATCTGAGTGCAGAGACGGTAGTAGTAAGTATATTTTAATGTCTCCTCTGTTATAGAGATTTTTCAATCAGGCCTAATGGAGGGTGATTCGGTCAATCTTGGAAGAAAAACATTAGCAATGTGTCCATTCCAGGTGACAAATTTGTGTCATTCAGTCGTTCATTCTGTTATTTAATATAATTTTTTATTTTTTAATCGTGGCAACAGAGGTGAAGAGAGTGTATGTTGCATTACCACAACATACGTATTCATGCGAGATACCCTAGGTTACAATAAACCACAATCAACATGCCCTGTAATACTCACGGGTTGCTTTATTGAAATAATTTGGTCTCCAGAACCTGCGACGACGCTCAGCTCCATCGGCCCTCCGTCTGCGCTTTCGGGTCCACCAGCTCTGTCTCCATCGGTCGGCCCCCAGATGTCGGCAGCCGCACCATCTACATCTTGGCTCCTCGTTCCCTCGACTCCGCCGTGTATTGTCAGCACTGGGATGCTCTGGGTCTGTGCCATGTGCCAAACACCATCTAAGCCGCCAGGGCATCATCGTCATCCTCCCTTCACCATCCCTTCACCACATCCTGCCGTCATCCCGCACTTTTGCCTCTCACCATCCCTACGCCATCTCCTCGTCCACCTCCAAAACCCCCTCCGTCCCTCCCTATTCTGTTGCTTGAACTTTATTATCTTCATCTTCAGTCTTTGCACACATACAGCTATTCACTTCTGCACTTTGTTTTTCAGTAAATTTTTATTTTTTCTTCAGAAAATTGCATTGTAATTTTTATTCATTGATTTAAAATTCTGTACTTTTCAGTAATACAGGTATAACTGAAATGTTCTACAAATTGATAAGATAGCTCTGCCATAGCATTTTAGTCTTTTTCATTTATTATAATGTTTTTTGTATAATGTTTTAAAATGTACTTGAGTGTAGTAATACAAATATACTATAAACATACTTGTATTTCAAGTGCATTTTTAATATATTTAATAGTATGTTTTTTTGTTGTTGTTGTTGTTTTTCACCAAGGTATATATGCTGTTGTACTTTTTTTTATGTACTTTATGCATATTTGTAATGTACACAACAATATATAATACATTAAAGTTTTCTAGATATCAAAGTGTGTACGTGTGTAATAAGTGTGTAGTGTAATGCAAATGCATTTTTAATGAGCTGAAATACAATTTAAATGCACTTGAAGTACATTAAAAGGACACTTCAAATACACTAACTGTGGTTCATGAAGTATTAAAAGTACATTTTAAATGTATTTTAAGAAATACACTTTAATTGCACTAAATGTACTTAAAGTGGATCTATTTAACACAATTTCAGTATATTAAATATATTGTAAATAGATTAAAATTGAACTTAAACATATCTTGAAATACACTTAATATACTTAAAGTTGTTTCAAAATAATACATTTAATATGCACTTAATACAGTATAGTTTAATATATTAAGTGTGTCTGAAAAAGCACAATTTAAATATATTTATTTTTCACCTGGGAGACCTAGGCATACTGGACTTCAAATAAAACATACAACTAAATATTTGCTTGGGGTAGGTTATAACATGTTTTATTGATGTTACAGCATTAAACATACAACAGTAAACATAACTTTGAGTTTAACTACAAAGCAGGTATTGCCAGCACAAAAATAATTGAAGTAAAAAAGTTACTTTCTTATCTTAAAATTATTTGTATCCCTCTAAAATCTGCTGTGTCTGCCACAGAGATCTACTTCCTCACATGTGGAATAAGAACTAAAATGAGCATATATAAGGTGAATTAGGTCACAATCACCGGTCAAATAGAAACTGCAGTGGCCAAGGCAATAGTGATGAGCAAACCAGCAGATGGCAAAGTGCAAGTTAACCAACAATCACGATATCAGCACAGCAAACTCAGCCGCAAAACAGGGAGGAATTCATAGATATTACAAGGAGCAATGGCGCTGTGCACACCCACGTCCCAAATTCCAAAAATGCCCTGCTAAAGATGCTATCTGTAATGCATGTAAGAAGAGGGGGAATTTCGCTGTGCCATGGACACAAACACGTTAGTGAGATTTCAGTTCCTGATGTGACTGTGCTTAGAAAGCCCTCCTCACAACACAAGCAGGATAATGTGTATTGTTCAAATCAGCGTATGTGGAACCACACAGAATGTAAATTTCATGCTGGATACAGGCTCAGCAGTATCAATTATTCCAATGTCATTGTGCACTCAGTATTTTCCTACTGCTACTCTCATGAAAGCAAAGCTGAGTTATGGTGGACATGCTATACCAGTAACAGGCTGCCTGAAAGCTGATGTCATGTATGATGATTGGCGTGCTACAGCAGAACTGTTCATTTGTAAATACTGACACTGCGGTGTTAGGACGAGACTTCTTCGTGGCCTTAGAACTGCAGCTGTTAGACGGCCATATTGTTACATCACCATGCTGTACAATAAATTCAGCTGACAGTAATATGAAACCTGAGAAACTGGTTCGCACACAAACATTCACACACTTAGTCAAAATACGTGCTACAGTGAAGCCAGTCCAGCAGAAATTGTGCCGGCTTCCATTTGCAATCTGGGAGGCTGTATCATAGGAACTGAATTATCAGAATGGGGATGTCTTTGTGTGGATTTTCGAGAACCAAATAGAGACATAGTGGTGGACAGTTTTACACTTCCTCACATGGAGGAAATGTTTGTGTTTGTCTTTTCAACCTTGGATCTGCAGATTGCCTACACATACCTCAGAATGATCACTAAATAATATTTTAATATCTAAAAAAACCAAAGGGTAACACTTTCTATGCAGCCCGTATTTATAATACATTATAAGGATATTCTTAAGGCATTATAATGAATGCATAATGCAATATAAAAAACCTTATAATATGTTGTATCATCTCTTGTATCATACGAACAGTTTTAATATATTATAATATTTACTTATTTGTGGTTATAGCTTTTAAGAGTATGATGATTTATAACACAATGAACACGTTGCATCCACTTTTACAATGGATTATATTCCTCATAGTTATAATGTATTATAAGTCTCATATCTTTCCATTTTTCTTATGCTACTTTACTTAAAGCGGTCAAAGACCACTTATAAGTAGTAATAATAATAATAATTATATATATATTTTTTTTTCTTTCTCAAAGAGCCATATGATCAGATATAAGATCAGATGAATGTGTAATATGACACATTTGCTTTGAACAATTTTTATTGTAATATCAGTTTGATTATTTTGATGGTACCCTTTAGACAGCTGTTGATAAGCAACTCTGCAACTACATATCAACTAGCGGTCATTAGAGTATTAGTATGTCTGCTACTGTAAATATATGCTAACACTTTATTTTGATGGTCAATCAACAGATAAACTGACTATAAGTGCCTTTGCAAGTACAGTATGTCAACTTATTCTACCATACTAGATTCTACTATTCTTGAGCATACTAATACTCTTGTCATGCTGGGACTCCAGGGAAACGCGGAGACTTGGGGACGTAGAAACAATAGACTTTATTTAACAACGACCAAGACACGACGGACATACCACAATGACAATGTAGACAGAACGCTGACTTGAGGGAACACAGGACTTAAGTACACTGGGGAAAACGAGATAATTAATGACACAGGACTGGAGACGAATTAACTAATGATGACAAACTAGGACATGGACAGGAACTCCAAATATGATCACAAGAGGAGTGGAAACACAAGACGCTGAGACACAGCCTGACAACTCTAACAAGAGCTAGTTGGCATGTAGTTGCAGTTGGAGTATTAAGCTCACATAAATTAATTAACATTAGCTCCACAGGAAACACTCAAATAACACTCAACATCTAACCACTCACAAGCTGTAGTCAGATACTGTTCAGATCTTAAATAAACAATGTCAAGATATGATACAGTCCATTATACTGTAAATGAAGTAGATTTAATATGGTGTTCATTGTGTGTTATAAATAATCATACTCTTAATCTTATAACCACAAATATGTAAGTATTATGATGTATTATAATTGTTGTTATGATTATTCGTGAGTTGATATAACATATTATATATATATATATATATATATTTTTTTTTTTATAATGCATTATGCATTCATTATAATGCCTTAAGAATACCCTTATAATGTATTATAAATATGGGCTTCATAGAAAGTGTTACCAACCAAAGTAGCACAGAATGTTTTTATGGCAGAAACGTAGCACAAACAATGAAGACTATTTTGGGTGAATTTGGAGCATGTGGGGGGTTGAGTGACATCATTGCCTATAATTCGATGATCTAATTTAAAAAACGAAGCAGCACAAACAAAAAAATTTGTGGCATAAACCAGCAGAAACAAAGCTCAAACAAATTTGAGGTAAATTTGGAGCATGTGGGGGGGGCTGAGTGACCTCAGAAAATGACCATTAATATTATTTTAATACCTTGAAAACCAAAGCAGCACAAACAATTTTTTTACGGCACAAACCCGCACCAGCAAGACCATTTTTTCGTGAATTTGGAGCATGTGGGGGCTGAGTGATATCATCGCCTAAAATCCAATGTCTAATATTTTAAAAACCAAAGCAGCACAAATTAAAATATTACCAGCACAAACGAAGTCCTCAGACAGAGATTTAAATTGTATTGTAATAAGTGCACCTTTTGTGCTTGGTTAAGTTTAAAGTATGTAATACCTGACTTTGATTTTAACATTTTAAAATATTTGTCCTTTTGTGTTGTTGAACTTTTGGTAAATAAAATTGTGATTTTGGCCAATTACATAATTCATAAATGCAGATTATCCAATACAGTGGTTGCTAGGGTGTAAAAAGAATGAAAGAAAGAAAATCAGTTATTGACCAATCAGCATGAAGTAGGCTGCTGGGAACTAACAATTTTATTAAATTCCTTATGTATTAATCAATATATTTTAATACATTAACAAAATGTATTATTCTGTATATTTCCAATGCACTGATATGGTGTAAGGGTAATGGCACCAGTGATGCAAAATATTTTATGTGAAGAGGATAGTGTCTCAAATTTATTTGTTACGTTGGATAAACAAATTAAATGATAAACAATTTCCTCATAGCAGACATTTCTCATAACAGGCTAAACTAGTTTTTGCTCATTGTATGTGTCAACATGTTCAACTTCTGATTCTGATTTCAACTTCTGACTTCTGATTATTTATCTTATTATTATCTGTGTTTGTTTATCATTTTTCCATATATCATATATATTTAATGGATGTACATCTTAAATGTTGTTTAATCACACATTTTTATTTAATACACATTGTATATTATCAATTTACTGAATGAGAAAAATTACCATAGATATAAGAACACCTCCTGAACATGGTTAGTTTGAAACAATATAATCAAATTATCAAAGAAATTCAAATACAATAATCCTTTTTCTTATAGATTAGTAGATTAGTAAATTCACATTAAATTAAATATAATGAGATAAAAAATGATTTCAGGGTTTCCCAATCCGTATTGCGGCCCAATGAGCCCCAATAGAGGTGATGCCACTTCCATTCTGTCGTCCACTGAGAAAACGCAGCTCATTTCCTTTCTGGGTTGGATAGAAGTTAAATGAGGCCCCACTAGACTGTCCCACTTTAAATAAGCGCCCCTGATTAGTGATAAACACAACCTCATAGACGTAACCAGAGTAATACTTTCCAGAGATCTGAATAATTGCTTCTTTGTCATAGAGTGTCATTTCCATCGGATTGCCACTATTTACACCAACCGCTGCTGTCCAGTTACTCTCGTACCTCAGCTGGAACCTAAACAAATATGTCAATAATGTTCAAATAGTGCATATGCCATAAAGAATGACATGTACAATTTAAAATTATATTATATAAATTAAATCACAAATGCTTCCCTGAGAAAAATAATTTGTAGTATTAATTTGTGACAATAAATTCTTTGTCACTCCAACTTCTGATATCTACTTGACAAGGTTTTTACTTTTCTAACGTGATTTTTCAAAGCCATAATTGAATATTTGAGGTGCTTGAGGAAACTTACCCAGAGATATAGCCGCCCCAGTAGTTATTGGATTCCCAGACTCTGATACCAGTGATACGACCCTCACTGGCAGTGGAAAATTCAGTCCCACTGCCGTCCCCAACAGCAGGTGAGTAAGAGAAAAGATCAGGTAAAGCTGAAAGAGGGAATAATAGCTATTGAAACTGTCTCACATGTATTTCAATAATGGCTTAAAGGATTATTCAAGAAAATGAATGGCAGATCTGAAGTTACCTAAACTTAAAAAGTAATTAGTCTTTAGTTCACATTGTATCTTGTTTATCTTGGACCTTGACTTCTGAGTGGCTATTGTAATTATGCCTGAGTTGCTATTTTTATCTATTAATTTATTTAATATTTATATATTTAGTTAATTACTTATTTGAGCTGAACAATTGTATCACAGACGTGTGGTAATACTCACGAGCTGCCATGCCCATGGCATAAACTGCAGAGAGAATCAGGAAAAACTGCAACATTTTGAAATAAATTGCTGTCCTGCACACTCCAGGAATCTAAGGAAATCGTAATAAATGAAGTATCTGACTGAAGTATCGAATTAGAGTTATTCTGGATTTGTGCATTTCATGCTGTCACAGATACAAACACTTTTTGCTGCATAGCAAGTCATGTAACACTTTATTTTGATGGTCACTTTTGAACATTCTGTTGACACTAAGTAATGTTGCAACTACATGTCAACAAACTCTCATACGAGTATTAGTTGACTGTCTGCTTCATATCTACTAACTCCTTATTGTGTTGGTCTCCCAACAGACATTCTACTGACTATAAGTAACTTTGCAAGAACGTGTCAACTTAATCTAACCCTAACCCTACCAGTCAACTAATACACTACTAACAATCTAATGAGAGTCAGTAGAAATGTAGCAACATTACTTATAGTCAATAGAATGTGTTAAAGGGACCATCAAAATAAAGTGAACCTTAATGATAATAAATTAGGTAAAATTTAACATTCTGCTAAATGATTACACAGCATATACACAAGTATACTCTTGGAAAAATATAAAAAAAATGTACAAAAACAACAACAAACAGATGTGATATATATAAATAAAGCTCTTTTGCATTACCTGTAGACGGGTATGTGGTTGATAGTTCAAGAGACAAGTGTGTTGACTAAACCTGCTCGTACACTTTTCTGCTCATCTGACTTTTGTTATTGGTTGAACAATATGTCTTTGTTTCTTCTGTTTTCTGACACTCCTCAGATGGAATGTTTTAGATCTCACAATTATGGCATGACCAACATCAAAATATCACATCTACCAACTTTCAGATTTAAAGGAACATTTTATGAACTATAGATGAACTATCAGAACTTAATTCAAAATATCTGAATTGTGTGCCAAATTTTATTCTACTGTTTACAGAAAAGAAGAATTGGAAGCACTATGTTTGTATCTTACCGGCTCAGATTGTGTTGATCTCACATTATATTATTCTAATTACCTGTCCTTTGTAATATACATCATATTTTCATTGCCTTTTACAACAATGAGCCTTTGTGAATCCCAATTTAAATAAAATGATTTCAAATAATTCACATCAGTTAAAAAACAAAAATAAAAAATCATGATACAAGGTTTTCTACAATTTATTTACATAACAATTGGGTGGCTTCTCTGTAAAATATCCCAGTCAGTTAATGGACGATACAAGTTACTTGTTTATTTCACCTTCACTCAGTTAACATCAGCTTACACAACATTGATTTTTCTTTGTTTTCTTCACTGATCACATTTTTCAAATATTTTAAATTATGTTTCCATGTGCACTTAACAAGTTGGTTGTTAATGGAAATGACAACACAGCTTTGTGACAGTCGTAATTTGAGCCATTTACACAATAAGTACTTTAAAACAAACAACAACAAATAGGTTTATGTTTTTTTATTATTATTATTTATTCATGTAACTTGTTGTTTACATCATCATAATCGTTATTATGTATAATTACTATTTAAATTGTAATAATTACTATTTAAATTGTAATAATTAAATGTAATATTTTTAACAACTTTTTATTACATTTTCTTCCTGAAACAGCAGCAACAAACAAAAAGCAACTGTGCAAATTCAGAAACCCCAACCCACAATAAAATAATTTTCACAAGGATGCTAGAAAAGATGATACAACATTAAAAGCCGAATGCCACAAACTTACAATTTCCACACTAGATCCATGCACACGAGAAGTTGAGACTTCCATCGAGACAATGAATTAAATGTAATAATTAAATGTAATAATTATTATTTTACAACTCTAGAAAAAAAGAAAAGAAAAAAAACATAGAGACCACTCCAAATTTTCTTAAAGCAGCAATCTTTTTATCAAGGAAAATTATAAAAACCACTGCTGTGGTCATCATCATCCTCTTGCAGTAGGACCAGCTGGATGGCAAAAACTGTGCTAGTAGTATACCTCAAAAGTAATTGGAATCAAATAATAACTATTGACCATGCCAGAAGAGTTTAAAAAAGTTTTCAGTGAGGAAAAGAAGGGTTCAATTCTGGCTTTACTGGCAGGGATACAGTGAGAATCAAGTTGCTTATATTCTTATATTTGGAAGACGGCGGTTCATAAGAACAAGGTCAAGCTGCAGACATTGGAGACAACAAAGCCAAAGACCTGCAGAGGGTGAAAATAACTCTCCACTGACTGGGATGACTGCCAGCTCATTCAAATGTCACTCAACAATCATAGGATGACGTCAAGTGAACTGTAAAAAGAACGGCAAATGGCACAGCGAGGACGGTACAAAACAGGCTCCCGGGGCAGGGCTTTGCCAACACCATGGTCATCTAACAGTTAGATGAAGACCTGGAGAGGCCTACAAGCCACAGTGTCTCGCACCCACTCTGAAATTTGGTGGATGATCTGGGGGTGTTTCGGCAAGGCTGGAATTGGGCACATTTGTCTTTGTGAATGCAGCATGAAAGCCACGTACAAGGTTGTCCTGAAAGAAAACTTGCTTTCTTTCAGCTCCTACAATGTTCCCCAACTCTGAGGATTGGTTTTCCCAGCAGGACAATGAACCCTTCTTAAGTTAAAACTTTGTGGTTCTCAAATATAGATTTCTGAAAACTTCTTAAGTTAAAACCTTAGTATTGTGTTGTTTAAAATATTTTCTTTGCATTATTTGAGGTCTAAAAACACTGTATCTTTTTTTGTTATTTTGACCAGTTGTCATTTTCCGCAAATAAATGGTCTAAATTACATTTGTAATTTGGGAGAAGTGTTGCCAGTTGTTTATAGAATAAAACCAAAATGTTAATTTTACTCAAACACATACCTATAAATAGTAAAACCAGAGAAACTGATAATTTTGCAGTGGTTTTTCCAGAGCTGTATATTTGATTTCCATATTTTAAGATTGAAAGTCTGAAAAAGATAATAAAATCTATACATATAAGGAATTTGAAGAGTAGGAGAAATAAACAATAAAGGCAAGGTCAAATTTTTTTAATGTGATCTTCATATAACAAAAATAAAAGATAATATATGTGAATGTCAGTTGTTGAAGAAATATACAAACACAAGGCAATTCAAATAATAAAGAAAATGCTAAAAAAAAAAAATACATTTAAAAATAAAAAGACAGAATGGTTATGTAGCTGAAAATGTTGTAAATCCAGCTGCATCTGAAAACGAGCGTAGTTTAGAAGACCCACCTAACACAGATAGGCTAAAATGAACAAAACAACATTGGCTTTATTCAAGTAATAATCATGAGAATCTTGTCTATAAAAATGAGAACAAGATGAAACTCAAATAAACACAGATAAAAAATCAATTTAAATCTGTAGATATTTATTTAATTCTGGCAGGAAGAAGGTAAAGGGCACTGAACTGAACTAATATGATCTTAAGGTGTTACACTGTTGTCACTGGTGTGGTAGACAGCCCAGTGAGCCCCAATGGAGGTGATTCCGTATCCATTATGTTGACCACTGAGAAAACGTAGCTCACTTCCATCATGGGTCGGGTAGAAGTTAAATGAGATTCCAGAAGGTTGTCCCACTTTGAAAGATCGGCCTTGACTAGTGACAAACATAAGCTCATAGATGTAGCCACTGTCATACTTTCCAGACACCTGAACGATGGATTCGTTGTCAAGAAGTGTCATCTCCGTCGGAGTGCCATAGTTTGCACAAACCAGTGTTGTCCAGTTACCATCATAACTCAGCTGGATTCTAAACAGATATGTGTCATCAGTGTTCAAATAGATACACAATGCAGATGACTTAATTAATTTTACATTAAGTCACAATAAAACACATCAAATTAATTACTTAATTACTTTGGCACTCTTTTCGTCTGGATAGTTGATCAGTGGTGCATTGGTTCACTTACCCACCAATGTATGCGCTACTGTATTCCCAGATTCTGATACCAGTGATGTGACCCGCATGTGCAGTGGAATATGCAGTCCCACTGCCGCTCCCAGCAGCCAGTGAGTAAGAGTAGAAATCAGGTAAAGCTGAAAGAGGGAATAACAACTAAAAGTCTGTATTATTATTATTATTATTATAAAATTGTTATTAATATAAATTATCACTATTATTATAGTTACTGTTTTGTTTTTTGCAAACATTCAAAATCATGCTGCAAAAAAAAAAGTATATATAATTTTCTAAAGGACATTATTTTCTTACAGCGTGATTGTGCATGTTTGCAAAATAAAAAGTAAATAAAATACAATGGTAAAAATAGAAATCACTAAAGTGGTGTGTGATACTCACGCATGGCCATGCCCACTGTACAAACTCCAGTTAGAACCAGAATAAGATTCAACATTTTGGAAAAAAGTTGCTGTCCAGTACACGACAATAATCTAAATGAAACAAAACAGATCATGCTTATGAAACACTAATACTACAAGAACTAGCTCCCTACTGTATGCCATTGTAAGTTGGATCTGCATCTTGTTATCACAGTGCAATTTGCTTTACATCACTTTATATCACTAGGTAGCAGTTTCCAATGTCTAACTACATTACATATTGACAGAATGGTTATTAGTGTTTTCTAATATATGCCTACCTAAGAACATTGAGATGATAAAAGATAATCACTGGAATTTTAGAAATATTAAGTTATTACCTGCAGCTATACTTGATGTGGTTGATATTTGAGCAGTCTGGTTTGCTGACTAAACCTTCCTGCATTTATATTCTCCTCCTAGTGAAACCTCTTCTATTGAACAAGGTATGATTGCAATTCTGTCTCAGTTATGACACACCTCAAATAGAATGTTTTGGAATGCAAAACAAGTTTTGGTCCGAGTGCAAAGAATGATGAGAATGATACATACAACTTTGAACTTTGAATTTTTTTTTTTTACAAATAAAAAATACACAAAATAACAAGGATAGGAAAAAGGGTTATACATGAAATTCTAAGAAAATCCAGGATAACACAACACTAGTTTTTATATTAGAACACTATATTTATTTAGAACAATTTAAGCGAATTTTGCTGAATCACACTGTTATTTAATTTGTATTAAGTTGATCAGGCCCTCTATGTGCAGAGCTCTATTAAAAATGTGGTGTTCACGGTCCAAAAAATGACAGGGTTCTGTCAGTGTGCTTAATATTAGCTATATTATTTATTTTTAATAAATTTAACTAGAATTTACGAAGTACAGATAAGGATGATTTGTCTTATCATCTAGCATTGGTGGATATCAATTTTTTTTCTTCAAGGATAAATGTTTTAGATTAGATGTTTATTTTCTTAAGTATACAGTTATTTATTTGGGTAACACTTTATTTTGATAGTCCACTCTAGAAATTCTACTAACTATAAGTAACTTTGTAACTACATGTCAACTAATTCTCATTAATTTGCAACTACATGTCTTCTAACTCTCAGAGTAGACTGTCAGGTTTAGGGTTCGTAGAATAAGTTCACATACTTGCAAAGTTTCTCATTGTTATGGATGGACTCTGACACGAAGATGGTAAAGGAGAATTAGGTGTTTATTAAAACAGGTGAGACACTCAGGTGACTTATGGTTTCTTGCAAGGTGAGTAGGTGACTTCAGAATGGTAAATCAAATGGGTAGTATGATGTGCTTGAGATTCTTCTCTTTTCCTCAGGCGTACGGGGAGACGAGACAGGATCGATCCGGGGAGACACACACACACTTCGAGGACGGAGCTCTATGAAGAGAGGAGGACACAAGGTGGGAGAACACAGCAGGTAAGTCAGACAGGGTAAGTATTTCTTAGATTTTCGGAAGGATATGGTCTTTTCAGATACAGGATACCAAGAGGTTGAGTCCACGTAGCAATGACGAGATCGGACGCTGAAGTGTGTGTGTGTGGTGATCCTTTATAGTGCTGGTGATTGGCATGGTGATCAGGTGCAGGTGAGTGTGATTAATACTCAGGGGATGTGGAGCGATGTGATTGGTGGAGTGAAGGGCCTGACTGGTCCGTGACACTCATAGTCAGTATGTTGTATGTTGTGGACCCATCAAAATAAAGTGTTAGAAGATATTAAGCAGACAGTCTACTAATACTCTAATGACTACTAGTTGACATGTAGTTGCAAAGTTACTTACTGTTAGGAGAATGTCTGAAGTGGACTATAGAAATAAAGTGTTACCTTTATTTGTACCTGACAAATCATATGACATTGATTATAAGACATGAAATACCTTACCAAGCTTGATGGTTTGCTTTTGTAACATAAGTAGCAGTACCACTGAAAAATAAAGCTAACCTAAATTTAAAATAATAATAATAATAATAATAATAATAATAATAAAAAAAGCTAAGCATTTACCACTATGTATGTATTTATATATTGTATGACAAGCTAGACATAAAATATTTTCAGGAGATAAAAAGAGATTTAAACATAAAAATAGAGCTAATAAGTATGAACAGTGATCATATACTCCATGGACAAATTTTTATCTTTGCTAAAAAAATAAATGGCTCTTTAAAATTTAGAAATTGCAAGGGATTACAGGAACCTGGTGTAATTCCTCATAGTCAACATTGCAATTTAACATGCTAAAGTATGTTTTGTTCTATTTTTTATAACTTGGGCGTCTGGATTTTTCATGTCTCAAGTGCTGTTCAAAAATCTCTCACACAGGCCTGTATCACATCTTGAGAATATGTACATTTTCAGTTTTATTTAATTATTGGTAATGCTTTACAATAAGGCACTGTAGCAAATTAGCTTAAAAGGGAATTGTTTATAAATAATTACAATTAATTATGATTAATTACAATTATGTATATCGACTGAGTAATAACTGTAGCAGAATTAAATTGCCATCAACTGATCTGTTCATCCAGCGACCATTCAGTGTAAGTTCATATCAACTCTAAGAAAGGATATTTTCGTGGCCACAGAAAATACTTTCCTAAGTATTAATGCATTAGAGCATGTAGTAAGGATCGAAAATCGTAAAGGGACATTAATTTGCAAAGCAGAACCAGAAACTCATGTAATTTGTGCACACAACTTTTATTAACTAAACGCTAACACACATAACTAATCTGCACAAACAAACATACATACACTCACGCGTATATACAAAAGGGGAGCTAAAGTGGATGAATGAAGCCATTAGAGAAAACAAAATGCAGTTATGGAAAGAGTCAGTTACCACCTGAGTAAAACCATCAGCGCAGTTTATAACGGGGTCTATAGCTTATACTAAACCTCTGTTTAGTTCAGTTAGATGTACCATACTTGCACTTCCATGGCTGTTGGCGTGTGTCTGGAATGCAGTCTCGGATGAAAAGTCTTGATGGTTTCAAGGTTTTGGACTCGCAGTCACGTTCTTCCGGGTTGAAGAGTGATGAATTCCAAAGATGTTATTCTGGTTCTGAGGTCCGAGGAGCTTTGGCTGAATTGAGTCAAGGCCGCAAGGCCTGGCGCAAAAACTTAAGTGTCCAGAAGAGTTCTAGCTCACATCCTTTTAGGATCTAACAGAACCGCAGACTGAGATATGTTGGAGACCACCGGGCACGCCGGTACCAGCTCAGGCTCTCCACAAGAGCAGCAATCCGGAGATTTAGCAGCAGAGCTTTTTTAGAAGAGAGTGCGCGGAACTGTGCATGAGCCCTTTAAGGTCTGCGAAGAGTCACACCTCTCAGGATGGGCTTGACCAATGAGAAAGGCTGAATTTCCAAGCGGAGTTTGGAAATACTGGGGGGTTTCATGACCCTTTGTCTGAGAGCATGTTAATTTGCAAAGGGGTTGGATTGGAAGTTGCTATACAAACTATTAAAGATTCTTAGGACATTAATATGTTGCATAGGTATCAACATGTAATATTCACTCTCAATTAGATCATCCGAAGACGAACTGATAGAGACCAAACATGTTCCAGGAAAGAGGTAGTGAGATGCTCTGCATTTGCATTCATTTGAGCAATAAAACTAGTGTTATCTGATGGGTTGCCATGGAAGAAAAAGAGAAACAATTAATAATAGTGATGAACTAAATAGGAAATATAAACTTATAAGGGTTATAAAAAGGTCACTTTTGTTTGTTTGGAACGAGTCTTTACTGCTTTTGTAATTATTTTCTTTTGTTTTATGTGATGTTTTGAATTTCACTTTATTTTATTTTTTATATATTTTGTTTTTCCATTTTCTCAAATACATCTTACCTGTTTCTAATGCAGCTAGTGTTGTCACCATTTCCTTCTCCCTTTGTTGCTGACACAGTCTCTTGAGCGAGTCTTATCTTCTGGTCACTGGTCCGAAATCTAGAACGGTGCACTCCCTTCACCCTCATTTCTGTTTGAGAGTGAATGCATGCACTTCCGCCGCGACGCGGGTTACACTAGCTTCAACCACTGAACTGTCTGCCAATCCATTGGCAGTCAATGCATATTGTGAACTGTCTGTTGGTTTAAACTCTGCAGTCAAACCTGATTCTGAATTGTCTGTCTGTCCAGTCTCAACTAATGAGCCTGAGGGTGAATTGTCAGCCTGTCCAGTTTCACTCAATGAGCATGATGTTGAACTGTCTACATATCCAGTTTCAATCTGTGAGCCTGCTTATGTGAACTGTCTGCCTGCTCAGCAGTCACCAGGCAGACTTTTTGTGTTTCAAAGCCGCAATCTTCAGCTCCGGTGTGGGAACCTTTTGGCTTTAAGCGGAATGAGAGAGGAGAGCCAATTAACGTGAATGAGCCGGTATTTGTTTGATTTATTTAGCTTTTTTTTTTTTTCACATTTCGGTTCCAATGTCTATATATTCTTAAGAATAAAATGTTCTTTGCTCTTTGAAAGAGTGTACTTGCATTATTATGCTATTATATTGTCATACTGTAATTATATAATCAGTGAAATAAAATTGTCTTAAAATGACAATAATATCGTTTATCGAAATTAATTTTGGTGCAATATAACCGCACATCGTGACAGCCCTACACTCTGGTGCGTCCGCCATTTCAGTCACAGACGCGGGGCCGTGTTCCTCCTCCGCGACACCCACAGTAAACAAAGAGCCAGCGCACAGCAAAGCATAGTCCATAAAGTCCTTTAAACTACAATTAAACTTCCCCTCCAGTAACCATGACTTTATGGGCTCACTTAGTCCGAACAACATGATCTCACAGAATTCCGTGTAATGTTCACGGACTTAATTAACCTCCGAATCTGTGGTGGCATCACGGAATCGCCGAAAATTCCGTGATGGGCTCACAGAAAAAATTCCGTGATGGGCTCACAGAAGTGATACCAATGTAAGTCAGTGACAGGCATCAGCCATGCTCCACGCACGGAAACCCTTAGCATCAATATGCCGACGCGATACTGGGAAATTTATCGTCATCATTATTGTTCAGAACTGGGTAGGTTTAGGGTAGGGGTGAGGTCAGGTACTCCAGTTAAAGTATAACTGCATCGGAGTCACTCTTTTTACGTGGTCCGATGCAGCGCTGGTGTTGAACTAGTGAATCCGTGCATGGACCACGGCTGATGCCTTCTGTGAGCCCATCACGGAATTTTCGGCGATTCCGTGATGCCACCACAGATTCGGGGTTAATTAAGTCCGTGAACATTACACGGAATTCTGTGAGATCAGGTTGGTCCGAAACGAAAAATGTCTTTTAATACGACCTCGTCAAAAGGCACCCTATAAGATAACTCACAGAACTGAGTGACGTTATCTCAATGGATAAACTCTTTTGTCGCAGGTCGAGCAGCTGGTCGACCCTGTCCATACCTGGCCAGGGTCCTGTAGAAAAGCCGCTGGATCCTTGTGTGGCCGAGTATTCTGTAACGGAGTCAACGAGACGGGAGTCGAGTGGACCCAAGTGCAAGCTCTTATTCCTTAACATGGTCATAGAAAACACGGAAGGGCTCTGTAAAGTAGCTATCACTAGAAGAGTGATAAACGCTAGACAATACTCGGCAGTGAAAAAGAGGAAGTCCATGGCTTATGTAGCATGTCTGATTGAATTCAGCTGTGTATGTGTACTCAGTGCATTCAGTTGTGTGTGTGTAATCAGTGCAATGGATGATGGGAACTGTAGTCCAGCAAGAGTCCATAGTAGTGAGCGACCTCTGGTGGCAATTTGACAGAAGGGCACAGACTGAATTCATGAAAATGTCACAAAAATATACTTGTGTTTTAGCATATTTCTTAAAAGTGCAACTAAGCATATATTTATTACCAAAGTACTTTTAGTATACTTAAAAAAAAATAAAAAAAATAAAATGCAATTAAATACATTTTTAATGCACTTCAAGCAAACATGTTAGGAGTACAATTGCACTATAAATATACTATCTGAATTTCAAGTACATTTTTAATACATTTAGGAGTACTTCTTTTTCACCTGGGAGATGAAGTGAATACACATTGACTGTATCATTACAATGGCACCAATACACATGGGGAGCGAAGGTGAGCCCATCTTGTCTCATCACACAGAACAGCTACTGTAGTTTAAATAGCTGAAAAACTTAATGCTGGCCATGACAGAAAGGTGTCAGAACACACAGTGCACCACAGTTTACTGTATATGGGGCTGTGTAGCCATAAGAGTGATGGCCCTGTCCGTCATCAAAATTGGCTGATCTACATTAGTTGTGGCTTAATGGTTAGAGAGTCAGACTTTGAGGTCACAGGTTTGAGTCTCGGTAGCGGCAGGGATTATAGGTGGGGGGAATGAATGTACAGAGCTAATTTCCACCCTCAATACCACAACTGAGGTGAAACCTCAAAGCAAAGCACCAAACCCCCAACTGCTCCCTGGGCGCCACAGCAAATTTGGCTGCCCACTGCTCCAGGTGTGTGTTCACGGTGTGTGTGTGCACTTGGATGGTTTAAATACAGAGAACAAATTCCAAGTATGGAACACATCAGAGCATGAGCATCAGAACTGGACACTGTAGCAACGGAAGAAGGCTGATTGTTCTGAATAATCACGTTTTCTTTTATATCAGACAAATAGCTGGGTATGTCGTTTACCTGGGGAAGAGATGGTAGCCGGATGCAATTTGGGAAGAAGGCAGGCTGGCGGAGACTGTGCTATTTTTTGAGCAATGTTCTGCTGTGAAACCTTGGGTCCTAGCATTTATGTGGATGTTAATTTGACATGGCCTCTTTCAGCAGGATAATACTTCCTGCCATACTGCAAAAAATTCATTGATAAAGAGTTCAAGGTGTCGGCATATATATATATATATATTGTGACGAGCGTACCGATATCTCATCAGCATCGCCCTGGAAACGGAGGCAGAACACCTGCACTTCCTCATTACCGGCTGATCAGTCCCAGCTGCAGCTCGTCAGCTGCTGGCATTATAAGCCCAGCAGATCTGTTGAGTTCGACCTCCAGAAAGACTGCAGCTAACCACTCTCTCTCATCTCTTTGCACCTCTAGACAGCAGCATGTGACCAAGCAGCCACCATAGAACACGAGCACAAGCATGGGCACCCTGCACAAGGACCGAGGAAGAGATAGACTGCACCAGCGCACCTCTACACCTGTTTGCTATCTTTTTTTGAGTCAAGAAATCCACTCTCCGGGGCATTTATTGGAACGGTCCTTGTCGTGTGATTCTTCACCCCGTGACAAGTTGGTGGAGGATGCGGGCATATCAGTGAAGAATCACAGACAAGCAACATCACATTCCTTGACTGTTCTCACCCCTGGATTTTTTTTTAACCTCTCCTCTGTCACAGGTGTGCGCTTCTCCCTTTCCCCGATATGGATGAACTCCTAAAACATCTCGCAGAAGTCAGCATCCGCCAGCAACAAATAGTGGAACACCTGGCCACCCGGCAAGGACAGACCGAGCAGGAGCTCGCAGCTCTCCGTGCCGCCGCCGCCCCACGCGTTCCGCTACCAGATGCCCGGGCACAAGCAACAAAGCTGCTCCCAAAAATGACCCCTCATGACGATGTGGAAGCATTCTTGCAGGTGTTCGAGAACACAGCGACCATGTGTGATTGGTGTGCCTCAGGGTGATTGGGCACGGGCGCTGGTACCACTGCTGACCGGTGAAGCTCAGCGAGCGTACTTCGCTCTCCCCGCCGCTACCGCGGACCAGTACGCCAAAGTAAAACGCGAAATTCTAGCCCGGCTGGGCTTATCCTCTATCTGCGCGGCTCAGCAATTCCACGAGTGGGAGTACAAGCCTCGACTGCCCACCTGTGCTCAAGCTGCCGAGCTCAAGCGGCTCGCACATCACTGGTTGCTGGATGGATCCCCCTCGGCTGCCCAGGTAGCGGAGCGCGTGGTCATCGACCATCTCCTCCGGGCCCTTCCCCGCTCCCATCTACAGGCAGTCGGCATGAGAAATCTGACCACAACGCTCGAGCTCGTGGGGGCCATAGAGCTGGTGGATGCGGCCCAACAACGGGACGCTGGGGAGAGAGCGCCACCGTTTCCCCGGAGGGTGGGCAAGGAGCGACGCACGCCGGAGGGCACCCTGCGACACCAAAGCAGGCCGGCGGCCCCCTCCCCGCGGGATGAGCCCATGCCAATGGAGCCGCCAACACCTCCCACTCGAACCTGGCTGGCAGGCTGTGTCGTGCACCATGACCTTCCAGCTGGGGTCCCTGAAGCGGAGGTGAAGGTTAATGGGAAACCGTTCCGGGCCGTTCTGGATTCTGGCAGCACCGTCAGCCTGGTCCAGTTTCACGTCCATGCCTCTCGCACTGAATACAAGTCATTCCTGCCGATCACCTGTGTCCATGGAGACACTCGGCACGTCCCAGCCTGCCGAGTGACCATCGCCGCCGCTCCAGGATCCTGGCCGGTGGAGGTAGGAGTAATGAAAGACCTCCTGGTTCCTGTGTTGATCGGCCGAGACTGGCCCGGGTTTGACCGCCTCCTAGCTACCTGGCAAGGGCCGTACACAGTGCTGGAGGAAATCGGGCCGGTGACTTATCGAATCCGCCAACCCGGCCAGCGAAGAACAGAGCAGTTTTACCACATCAACTTGCTGAAAAAGTGGGTTGGAACTAGGGACCAGCTCGTCGCCCTCGCCTGCACAGAACCCGCGGTTGTAGACACCAATCCCCACCTCTCGGCCACCCAGAAGGGAGAGCTGCAGCACCTGATCGGTCAGTTCTCTGATGTGTTCTCCCCTCTTCCTGGGCAGACCAACATCATCCAGCATGATATCCAGATGCCTCCCGGAGTCATCGTCAGGCAACGGCCCTATCGTGTCCCTGAGGCTCGTCAGCGAGCTATCGAGGAGGAAATACAACAGATGCTGAAGTTAGGGGTGATCGAGCCTTCACGCAGCCCATGGTCCAGTCCGATCGTCCTGGTCCCGAAACCGGATGGCACCCTCCATTTCTGCAACGACTATCGCCGCCTGAATGAAGTCTCCCAGTTTGACGGCTACCCCATGCCGCGAGTGGACGAACTTCTAGATCGGTTGGGAAGGGCCCGGTACATCTCAACGCTGGACCTCACAAAGGGTTATTGGCAGGTACCCCTTTCAGAAAGTGCCAAACCTAAAACTGCTTTTTCCACCCCTAGTGGCCACTGGCAGTACCGGACCCTTCCCTTCGGCCTCCACGGGGCACCCGCCACGTTCCAGCGTATGATGGACATCCTCTTACGGTCACACCAGCGTATGCTGCGGCCTACCTGGATGACGTGGTGGTCCATTCCATATCTTGGGAGGATCATCTGGAGAGATTACGGAGGGTGCTTTCCGAGCTCCGGAGGGCTGGACTTACCGCCAACCCCTGTAAGGGAACTCAGGTGGTTCGTGGGAATTTTTCTATTCCAAAAAGTTGCCATTTGACACATAGTTGGTGCGAGGGCTCGCACTCACTTTGTGGACGACGTGAGCCACTTATTCTAATGGTGATGTGGACGTTTTACGAAAAAGCGTCTAAGGCCACGAAATCGGCCACAGGCTCCGTACGGACGCCTCTGGGGGGCGCCCTCGCACTGCGTGGCCTCTTATTCTTCATCGTAGTCTTCCTCAGTGCCACGGAATGCCTATTTTGACCACTAACCACCTATATGACCAAGAAGTGCCTATTGTGACCCCTTACCACCTAAACTTCACCATAGTCTTCCTCAGTGCCACGGAACGTCTATTTTGATCCCTAACCTCCTAAACTTCACCATAGTCTTCCTCAGTGCCACGGAACACCTATTCTGACCCCTAACCACCTAAACTTCAACATAGTCTTCCTCAGTGCCACGGGATGCCTATTTTGACCCCTAACCACCTAAATGACCGCGAAGTGCCTATTTTGACCACTAACCACTTAAACTTCACCATAGTCTTCCTCAGTGCCACGGAACGCCTATTTTGACCCCTAACCACCTAAATGACCGTGCAGTGCCTATTTTGACCACTAACCACCTAAACTTCACCATAGTCTTCCTCAGTGCCACGGAGTGCCTATTTTGACCCCTAACCACCTAAATGACCACGCAGTGCCTATTTTGACCACTAACCACCTAAACATCACCATAGTCTTCCTCAGTGCCACGGAGAGCCTATTTTGACCCCGAACCACCTGTTTTTTGTCAAAGCAGGATGTATCTATAACTTGGCTTCAAAAGGTCACAGGACCTCGAGATTCTAGACGAGGGTAGCCGAGGGGGCCCCGATCTGATATCCAAAGTTTCGAGTTTCTACGTTGTTCCTAAAAAAGTGACAGTGCCCGATCGCCCCGAAATTGATATATATATCACGTCACGGTCCAGGTTCCGGAGTTCCGTGTCCGTATCTACTTAATTGGCCGAAAAAGACCCCCTTGACCGAGAACCACCTGTGAAGTTTCCATTGAAATAAGTTGCGAGTGGGACGTCAGAAACGCAGGGGTCAAAAGGTCGCATGGCCCCGAAATTCGGTACGGTGGTAGCCTAGGAGCCCCCGACTTGAGTTTCGGAAATATAGGTTACTTCTAAACATGCTTTTCTGCAGTTTACAAAACTTTTCACACCAGGGCACTTGAGTTAAATCAAAAGGGTTTTAGGCGATATGTGAGGAGGGGGCCAGCGTGAGAGATTTTGACAAAAGGGGCAAAAACTACTTTGCATTCGGGGTAGACACTTGTCCGCTCAATATGATATTCAGGGGCCCTTTGGTTACCACCATGTGAAGTCTGGGGCCCCTAGGACCCCCAGGGGCCGAACGGGAGCCGTTGACGCGTGTAACTTATCCCATTCATTTTCAGGTGTTTTGTGGACAGAGAGACAGAAAGGTCCGATCGTATATACATATACATCACGTCACGGTCCCCCGGGACAGTGTCCGGAGTTCCGTGTCCGTATCTGCCTCGATCGGCCGAAAAAAGACCCCCTTGACCGCGAGTCATCTCTGATAAGTTGCAAGTGGGATGTCAGAAACGCAAGGTCACGAAGGTCACAGGGCCCCCGAGATGAATCACAGGGGACCGTCAGGGCCCCCGAATCGGGTTCCTGAATTTTGTGGCCCTAGATGCTTCCTGAGCCAATTATGCACTGAAAAAGAAACTGCTCCACAGGCCCATCCCCCACAAAGACCTATGTAAGACAGAGAGTTGTATGAAGAGCAAAGAAATATATTTTTTGGCATCTCCCGACCTAGTCCTCTCGGTATGTCTTTGAGGGACAAGTGACGCAACTTCCTGTGAAATTTGAGGCCCCTCGGGCACTCTCGGGCCGTACGGGGGCCGCTGACACGTGCAACTTATCCCATTGTGTAAAACGCGTCAAAATTCACTCCATTTTCAGGTAAGCGTAGAGCAATTTACTTTAATCAATAATTCAAATCTGTTCTCAAGCTGTATAGGGGGTGGTAGAATACCAGTGTTTGCAAGCCTTGTCATAGCCACATCTGGGGTAGAGGATGCTATACTCACAACCGGCGCAACGTCATAGAATGTCTCTGAACAGGTTCACGCCCACTTTTGGGGGAAAACAAACCGCCATACAGCATCGGATCGAGGAAGTGGACTAACCTTACAACATGCCAAAGAGTTGTTGTGTGGTTGGGTGCACCAATAATGTTTGTAAAAACCCAAATTTAGCCCAGGCTACCTGCCACCATCATCCATATCTTGCTGTTATGGAAATATTATGAATTACGGATGATGCTATCGAAAGCGAAGCCAGGCTAGTTGTATGGCTGGACAGAAAAGTGCACTCAGTACTCTAAATATAAGGACATAATATATACATTTAAAGATGTTTACTTTCAAACGAAGTAAAATCATTCACTGGTTTACCTGGTGATTAGATTAGGTATGAGTAAATGTCCGGCAAGACACCTCTGGCCACTGGGTGGGGTTGTTACACCAATTTGACGCTGGGATAATGAGTTTTTAAATTGACCAAATTAAGTTTATGGATGTATCTTTCATGCTCTATGGCAGGCAGGGTGGACATATAATTACTTAACATGATTAATCCTAGTGATTACTTAAGTTATTCACGCCTGTCGGCTGTGTATGGACGCTGCTTTTTGCCGCTATTTTGTATTGAAGCCTATGGGAAGTCTAGTTTGTTTTCCCCCAAAAAGGGGCGGTAACGAAATTGACAGTTAAGTTCCCGGATGTGCCGGTAGTGCGTATACGAGATACTTGTGACAATCTGATGTCTCGAATGCCATTGGGTCTCGCTCCCTGTTTTTGCCATCGATTAATCTGTCGATCAGATTTGGCTTGTTCCTCTACACTTGGTATAAACTGTTGAGATTCACTAGATTCACAGGACTCACCGGCTGTATGCTGAGGGGGTCCGTGATGACGATCTGCTGTGTGTTCCACCTGTTTTGGATGTGTAGGGAGTGAAATTATTTCCTTATAAAATTAATTCCTCATGAAGCCAAAACTCAGGAACTCGCAGATGCCATGCAATAAAGCAATAAAACTAATCTGGAGAAGAGATCTCCAAAGAAAATTAAAGTTATGCATTATGCATTAATGAGAACACTAGGGTGGTATTTATGAAGGCTATATCTTTAACATCAAGCATTTCTGCAGACTCTGTTGATCTTCTCCTGGATTCATTTAACTCAAAAGTTAAGAATGTTATTGATGATATTGCTCCGGTAAAGGTCAGCAAAAAGACTGGCAGAAAAAAAATTATCTTGGAGAAAATCAACAGCAGTTCAGAGTATGAAAAGACAATGCAGAAAAGCTGAGCGGATGTGGCGGAAGATGAAACTCGAAATTCACTATAGCATCTATAAAGACAGCCTTCATGCTTTCAATGTGGAGCTAGCCACAGCTAGACAGACCTTCTTCTCAAACCTTATAAACAGTAAATTAAACAACACTCCCACTCTTTTTGCTACTATTGAGAGACTGACATCTCCCCCCCCAAGTCAGATTCCCAGTGAAATACTCTCCGACAGCAAATACAATGAGTTTGCTTCCTTCTTTTCTGAGAAGATCAATAATATCAGAAAGGAGACTGGCACATCTTCTAGTCATGCAGAGACTTGACTGTGATGAAGAGTTTTATTAATCAAAATATAAATTAATCAAGTATAATCAATGTGAATATAACCATTTATGTATCAAGTTATTCTCCTAATATAATCATGTCTCTGTCTGTGTGTAGAGGCCTGCATGAGAATGGAATGTGCAGACATTTCAAAACTACAGTATATGGCAGGGGCGCGGGAAGTGGGGGTGCTGAGGGTGCTGCAGCACCCCCTGTTTTTTTCTGTGGGCAACGGTGGGCAAAATCGGAGTGTCTATTTAAGTGCAAATAGCCATGTTGTTGGCAGAGGCTATTTACACTAACTGCACCCACAAACGTAAGATTGGGATAGTCAAATTTGTAAAAGACGGTTGTTAGTTGTCAGATTCAGTGGCACAGATGGTAAAGCGTGTGTTATACTTCTTTTGACCCAATCAATCGGGGTTCGAATCTACCTTTTGGCGAACTTTTTTTCTCCCTTTTCAAATTTCAAATCACATCAGAAAAGCATTTATTTTTAAATAAAAATGAAGGAAATAATAAGTTGAACATAAAGTATCGGGTAGGGTTAGGGTAGGTGTAGGGAGGGCTTTTGTCCCAATAAGGTGGCATCCATTTAATAATTTGAAATAAAATTTAAAAATTATTGCATACTATTTTATAATGTATTACAATGCAGAGGTGCAGATAATTGCACTATTTGCAATAAGAAATGTTTTTCTCTAATAATGTTTTTCGCCACAATTAATCATACGCTTTTATTCAATATTTGCAATAAGTAATTAACAGGATCCTGCTATTTTAACATAGAATAAATAGAAGCTATTTTCACTGTGTAAATAGCATATCACTAAAGAATACTGCTATTTTCACTTAGTGTAAATAGCCTCTATCGCAACCTCCCCCCCGCGCGCGCACGCGTACAGCACCCCCAACCTAAAACATCTTTCCGTGCCCCTGGTATATGGTGAAGCTGCACACTCTTTTTGGACATTAAACAAAATATATGATCAGGCCTCCTCATCTCCCTTAACATAAGTTGAGGCCCCCTGTCTACTTACTAACAGCAGGCTGGAGACACAGCCAAAAAAGGTAAAACAACTATGATCTCACAGAATTCCGTGTAATGTTCACGGACTTAATTAACCCCCGAATCTGTGGTAGCATCACGGAATCGCCGAAAATTCCGTGATGGGCTCACAGAAGGCATCAGCCGTGGTCCATGCACGGATTCACTGGTTCAACACCAGCACTGCATTGGACCACGTAAAAAGAGTGACTCCGATGCAGTTATACTTTCACTGGAGTACCTGACCCAACCCTTACCCTAAACCTACCCAGTTCTGAACAATAATGATGACGATAAATTTCCCAGTATCGCGTCGCCATATTGATGCTAAGGGTTTCCGTGCGTGGAGCACGGCTGATGCCTGTCACTGACTTACATTGGTATCACTTCTGTGAGCCAATCACGGAATTTTTTCTGTGAGCCCATCACGGAATTTTCGGCGATTCTGTGATGCCACCACAGATTCGGAGGTTAATTAAGTCCGTGAACATTACAATTCTGTGAGACCATGTTGATGAAATGTATTGAACACATTTAGAGAAAAACTGTATAAAAAGAGTATACAGACACACATTCGATAGATTACCAGAAGATAGGCTGGAAAAGGGGTATAACACTGCATAACATAGATCAGCGGTGGACAACCCTGCTGCTGGAGGGCTACTATCTTGCCTAGTTGAGCTCTTAAAACCATTAAAAATTGTAATGTGTTAAGGTAAATATATTATTAGGTATGAGGAACAAAGATTTCCTCAGTTATGAGGAAATCTTTCACTTCTCCACAGTTCTTGACTGGTATTTCTAGACTTCCAAGTACCTTTCTTGGCATTGCTGGTTGACTTCCACCATAAAGAACACAATGCACACTTGAATGCATGTGTTTGCTTGTGATGATAAAAACAATGACATGTCTGTTTTTCTTCATTCTTATTCTGTTGATTTGGCTACTTAAGCTATTATATTGCTCAAGAGCTGCCTGATCCCTTATCTTATTACCCGTGAAGTCTGTAAGGTTCTGCAAATTGTTAAATAACAGTAAAATATGATATTTTAGTTTTCTTACTTACCCTTTGTAAAATACTGATGTAATTATAAATTGTACTATTGTTGTATTATAACTGCTGTTGTAATTATACATCTCAGGTTTATGCCACACACAACTCTATAATGTAGAAAATAAGATGAGGTGTGACACAAACGCCCCATTATTCTTCAAAAACATCAGTCTCTCAAAGCATATGGAGTTCCTTGGGCATCTCCCATTTCCTCTCATCCGATGCGGGATTGGATTGCAATTGCGGCATCTTCTGGTCGGCCATCTGTTTCCATAATATATAATAAAATTATTGATTGCATTACAAAACCTCTCTATTAAATCTATTTGGAATAGGGAATTATCTGACCTTAATTTATCTGTCGATTGGGAGAGAATGTGGTCTAACCTCAGCTTAACATCTAAAAACTTGGCTCATCGTCTTATTCACTTCAAAGTCATTTATAGAGCATTCATAACTCCTTACAAAAGATTCAAAATGAAACTACAACCAAATTTTAACTGCCATATATGTAATACTGCATCATCAGGTACTTTTCTTCATATGTTCTGGGAGTGTCCTATCGTCATTAATCTATGGACACATGTAAACCTGGTTTTATCCTCCTTACTACAAATTGATTGCTTTGCTAACCCAAGTTTGTGTCTTCTTAATGATGATTCTGGTCTCTGTATAAGCTTAATACAAAAGAGAATGTTGTTTGCTGGTTTTACGGCTGCGAAGAAGACAATAATACAGAACTGGCTTACACCGCACATGTGTGGATAAACATATTAGATCCATAGCCTCCTGAAAATAGTGACTTGTGAATGTACAACAGCACAAATTAATGGGGCCAAGCCTTCTACTATTGATGCTTGGCAGGGTTTTTTCTTTAACATACTCGATTATATAAA
Source organism: Onychostoma macrolepis (assembly GCF_012432095.1). Taxonomy (NCBI): domain Eukaryota; kingdom Metazoa; phylum Chordata; class Actinopteri; order Cypriniformes; family Cyprinidae; genus Onychostoma; species Onychostoma macrolepis. The sequence continues at coordinate 24,459,970 of NC_081170.1, read as the reverse complement.
GGAATGATTTGTTGTTTTTTTTAATGGGGTGGCCAGAGAGGCACAGTAAAAATCCCAAAGGGTGTTACTGGTACAGTTCAGCATGGTTAGCCCACCGCTCTTGAGAAGTCTGGGTGAAGTTGAGCTGTGCTGAACCAAACTCAAGTGGAGTCGGTTCCCTTTCAGTCATTCACTCTCGACGTCACGTCGGATGATGACGGACGAATTGGGATCTCGCTTAGAGAGACCAATCCACTTCGAGTGTAACTAAACGAGCCAATGCACATTGGCGTGCGATGATTGCATCCAGCAGGCATTTATCACAGCGTGAGTAAAAGTAGGCAGCAGGTGCAGCGCATATTCAGCTTTTCACTTCGGAGCCGAGCGATCACATCGTTTTGTTCTTGACTACTCTACTGAGAGAAGACTGGATGAGTTCAGTGCGCTCTTTGGAGCTCTTGGCGTGTCGAGTGGGTTGCAGACATCAGGCTGCACTACCCCCTGTTTGTGTTGCAGGCGATCATCTCCCATGTGCACTTCTGCATGCTAAAATAGCTTTTTCCCTAAAAGAGCATTCAGGGGTGCGTCTTTTTAAAGACGATGTTGCATCTGGCAAACTCGATGTAACACCTTTGTAAAGACGATGTGGGTCTTGCTACAGACAACGTGTTACCCGAGCGTTTTTGGATGCGGTCGTTACCTGGCACCGGGTGATGGTCATGATCGCTGCCTCACGTGCCTGGGCAGTAAGCACGCTGAGGTGGCATTCGTGGATGAGTCATGTTCTCATTGTGGGAAGATGATCATTTCGGAGTTGCGGGCCAGGCTCCATTACCTCGACAAAGGAGCAGAGCTCTGTTGCCTCTGCCTCGATCTGGTTCTCGTCCTGGCTGCAGCCAGGCGAAGACTACTTAAGGCAGTGGCACGGGTGGTCTGAGGGTTACAGTGGTGGCAAACCCTCCAGGGAACCAACCCTCAATGGACCATCGCTCCTCTTGCGCTGCACAACCAGTTCTTAACGTCTATGCCCCTCCAGGCAGTGAATGTTCCTTTTTTAAGACGTTGATAGATCTAATAGCATCTGAATTGCAAGGCATCTTCATTTATGGGGGATTTTAATGTTCTATTAGACTCTAAATTAGATTCTTCAAACATTTCCACTCAACTAGCGAGTCCATTAAGAAAACAAATAGATACAATGATAAAAGAAATAGGTCTGTTTGATGTATGGAGAGACTTTCATCCAGGACAAAGAGACTATACATACTGTATTATTCACACCCGCATACATCCTATTCAAGAATTGATTACTTGCATTTGGAAAAGACAAATTCAGAATTAAAAATTGCAACATATAGGATTAATTAATATATCTGATCACGCATTAATATTACTTTATTTAAATTTAGAGAATAAACCAAAAAACACTCTTTGGAGACTAAATTCTGGCATCCTAAATAATAGAGCGATTAGGGAACAACTTGTAGTAGAAATAGAACAATATGTGGAGCAGAATGATAATGGATTAGTCCCCCCTACTATATTATGGGATGCATGTAAAGTGGTTCTTAGGGGTAAAATTATAGCTATTATGTCTAAATTAAAGTAATGTAGGCTTGAAAACTTAACACACTTACAAATAGCTTAAATAAATTAGAATTGGAAAACAAGAAAGATCCTAATAAAAAAAATGAAAACAGAGTTGGACAACCTATATACACAGGAAATAGAGAAAAAAACTAATGTTTTTAAAACAAAATCATTACGAGTCTGGAGAAAAAGCAATTAAATTATCGGTCAGAAAGTTATGTAAGCAACAGGCCAACGCGACAATACAGAAGATACAAGACCCAATATCAAAACAGCTATTTCATAAGTCAGAAGATATTCAGAGAGTGTTCGAAAATTACTATAAAAATCTCTATAATCAAGCACAGTTAAAATTGACTCTTTTCTCCTTCCTTTAAAACTCCCTTCGGTTAGTGATACCTGGAATGCTAAATTTTCTGCAGATATAACTGAGGAGGAATTAAATAAAGCAATCTCCAGATTTAAAACAAATAAGTCACCGGGTCCAGACGGTTTTTCATCCGAATAGTATAAGGTATTTAGACAACAACTTATCCCTATTTTATTATCAGCTTTTAATATGTTTTACATGGAGGAGAGTTGCCGCCCTCGTGGCGAGAAGCCATTATTTCTGTTATTCCAAAAGAGGGGAAAAACAAACAAGACTGTACAGCTTATAGACCAATCTCTGTCTTGAATATGGATTACAAGTTGTTTGTCTCAATCCTAGCTAAAATTTGTTTATCGAACCCCTGGGGCAGTGGATCAGGCAAAACTCCAAAATAAAAGGTATTAACATCAAAGACGATGAACATAAAATGGCTCTATTTGTTGACGACATATTAGTTTATCTAAAGGATCCAACCGAGTCGTTGGTTGAGCTATTGAAAACATTACAAACCTTTGGGTCTTTTTCAAGATTTAAATTGAATATTCTAAAAACACAGGTATTGACTTTTAATTACAAGATCGCGCGCATCCGCCACGTTTGTAGTTTTTCTAACACTTTTTATTCGTGTTATTCGTTTCACACACTTGGTGAAAGTGCAGGGGTGAGAGTGCAAGGCCGAACAGAAGAACCCAATATTGGGAAGCAAACCTCAGGAACTTCCTGTGTTGAGGAAGGATGGAAATGTGGAGGTATGCATCTTTTAGATCGATCGTGACAAACCTGTCCTCAGACTTGATTTGAGCATCCTGAACTTCAGTTACATGACTGAGTGGTTCAACTGACGCAGATCTAAAATGGCACGCAACCTGCCATCCTTCTTTGGAACGATGAAGTACCAGCCGAAGAACCCGGACTCTCTGTCAAGAAGAGGGACCACCTCAATGGCCTCCTTCCTCAAGAGAGTGTTTACTTCTTGTTCCATGACCAGAGCCTGCTGGGGGCCCACCAGGGTCGGAACAACCACGTTGAAGCGAGGCGGAGGAGAACCAAACTAGATTAATTAATTAATTACGGTGAAAAATAACACAGTAAAATTATTAACACATTTAACGCACTTGCCCCGCCCCAGACCTATGTGGGTCATCTGACATTTCATACAGTTGATTGATGACAAAAATGAGGAAGGGCAACAACTCACTGCATGATGGAGCCTAGAGAACGTAGTTAGAATGTCCTTAAAATTCAACATATTGGGCAAAAATGCCCATTTGAATTTTTGTCTCATATTTACATATAGCAATTAAGCAATATCACACAATATTGTGTTATTTTAGACACAATGTTGTCTGTTTTGCTCAATTTTGCCAACGAAAATATAAAGACAAAGCAGAACTGTTCGTCTCCGAGCAATACACAGCGGCATTTCATTTCTTAATGCACATTTTGAATGAATTGGGTGAACCATTTGGCACGTTGAACTATTGGCCATAGGCGTGTTGGATTTGAAGCGGCGCTGCACAGACCAGTGTTAATTTTGGCAGGCATTTTTGATTTAGTCTTAGTCTTTATCTTGAGATGAAAATGCTTAATAGTCTTAGTCACATTTTAGTCATTTGAGTCTTTCATAGTTTTAGTCTAGTTATAGTCGACGAAAAGTCTTTTAGTCATTACTTTTAGTCAAACTGCAGTTAACAACATTTATTTTGGTAGCTATTTTATATGTAGTCTTCAAACAAAAATAGGTATTAATTATTCTCTCTTTATACAAAATCAATTAAGCTTATGAGAAATTTGAATCAAGGATTGAATTTGGGAAAAACTGGAATAATTTTTTTTTTTTTTGGTAGAGATACAAATTAAACTCATTTTTCAGATACAGTAAGTATACTTAACAAGTATACATTTATTTAACATCTTTTGTTGGTTAACATTAGGCTGAATTTACACTGCAGGTCTTGATGACCAATTCCGATTTTGTGACTATATCCAATTTTTTGGACGACGTGTTTACATTTCTTTTAAAAGTGACCCATATCCGATGTGTGCATTTTACACTGCACTTGGTGAAACAAGCCAAAAATAGCATAGGAATACTGCCATACAAAGGCAAAAGACCTTAACTCGCTAGAGTGTGAAACTGAGAAAAACTACTTTAAAGTTTTTTAATTGTTCAGCCAAATTAATTATAGTTAGGACACTGGAAATTTGGCTATTATATGTTTTAGTACTGAAATTTATCTACATAAAAAATCTTGAGCTTAAACTTGACTTTTGACCCCTATTTTGAAGTTACTGTCCTCTGCCTTTGTATTGTCTGCAAAAAGTGAGAAGTCACGCCAAGGCAAAAATCAGTAACTTCCACAATATCAATATTCAGTTGATCACCATTTACAAAATCATTATAGTAACACCTGTATAAAATCTAGTGATCATGGTATTTATTTTGGATGGCTGACACTTACTTATAGCCATCTACTTATTCCTATCCTGTGCTTTGTTTGCATTATGATGGCATTATTAATACATTAGACATGACACAATACCTAGCGGTAAAGAGTATCTTTAATTGGTGTGCAGTAAAACTAACAGGTTGACTGCAGATAGGTGACAATGAATTATATGAATAACTACATGTGGCAGGGGGGGGCGTGGTTCAGCAAGGTCTGCAGCGGGAGAGAGAGAAAGGAGACGAGCGGTGTGTAAGTGGGTCAAGTGCAAATGATAACACCTGTGCATGGAGGGACCGGTTAAAAAGCTCTTGGACCTGTTTGAGAGGTCGGCTGAGGCGTGTGGGTGGCCTCCGGGAGACTCGCCAATGCGGCTCATCCCTCTGCTTTCTGGAGAAGCACAGGTCGCCAGTCCAGAACCTCCTGGTTTACGAAGACCTTAAACACGCCATCCTCCAGCGGGTCGGCCTGAGTCCCGAGCAGCACCGCCATCGCTTCCGGTCACTGGATCTCGGGGAAAGTGGCCCACCCTTTGTGATGGCGCAACAGCTCCGGGACACCTGCCGCAGACGGCTGATGGCCGATGAAAGCGGCGTCGATGAAGTGGTCGATAAAGTGGTACTGGAGCAGTTCGTGGCTCGGCTGCCAAAGAAGACTGCCCAGTGGGTCCAGTGCCACCACCCGGCGTTGCTGAAACAGGCCATCCAACTGGCAGAGGACCAGATGGTGGCGTGTCCTGGGGTCGGCGAGGCCCTGCCATCTGTCTCTCTCTCTCTCTCTCTCCCTTCTCTTGTGTTTCTTCCATACAAACCTGTCCCTCTTCCCAGGTCCAGGGGGAACCTTTCTCTGTGAGTCCCACCCGTGAAAGGGGTGGCCCGAGGCCGGAGCCGCTAGCTGCCCCGAGGGTGCCGCCCAGGGGAATGGGGTCGACTGGTGTTAGCACACCCGCAGCTCCCGTTCCTCCGCTCCCTCCACGCCAATTCCTTGACCCACTTCCTGCCACTGGGGTGGCGGTGAGGCCTAGGCTGGTCTGTTGGCGTTGCGGAGACCCGGGTCATTTTATTAGTTGGTGTCCAGTGATGGAGGTGGGGACACTGATCCGGGTCCCGGACACCACACAGGCTGCCCCCGTGTCGGTAGCTATTCAATTTAGGGGACAAAAGCATAGGATAGAGGTAGCAGTTAGCCCGCACCTCAGACATCCACTGATTTTGGGAACAAATTGGCCAGGGTTTGATGTATTATTGGGGCATTTATATGTGGATGTCTCTTGGAGCAACAGAGAGCGGGGTAGGGGGGAGGTCGCGCAGGTGGGAGAGGTTGAGCCGGGACCAATGGGAGCTGAGACAGGGAAACGGAGTGCTGTTATGAGGAGAAACCTCACAGAGTGTGATGATTTTCCCCTGGAGCAGTCTCAGGATGAGACACTCAAAAACGCCTTTGATCAGGTCCGTTCCATCGACGGACAGCCTCTCCAGCCGACGCAATCGCTCTCCTATCCTTATTTTGCTGTTTTAAAAGACCGGTTGTATCGAGTGACCCAAGACATACAATGCAGTTATTAGTACCAAAAAGCCGTCGGGAAATGCTTTTCCAGGCGGCTCACTGAATCGTCTAATGGCCCGATTTTTCTGGCCGGGCATTCATGAGAACGTGTGCAGGTGGTGTGCGTCTTGTCGTGAATGTCAGCTGGTAAACCCACCGGCCACCCCAAAAGCACCATTGTGCCCACTCCCTCTGATGCAGGTCCCCTTCAAACGAATTGGCATGGACCTCATCGGGCCATTAGAACGATCTGCACGTGGGTATCGCTTTGCCTTAGTCTTGGTGGATTATGCAACACGATATCCAGAAGCAGTGGCGCTCCGCAGCATTTCCGTGAAAAGTGTGGCGGATGCACTGTTTCATTTAATCTCCCGGGTGGGAATCCCGAAAGAGATTCTCACCGATCAAGGCACAGCGTTTATGTCACGGACTCTCCGCGAACTTTACGAGTTATTGGGCATTAAATCGATTCGCACCAGCGTCTACCACCCACAAATGGACGGTCTGGTCGAACGGTTTAATCTCACGTTGAAAACCATGATTCAAAAGTTCGTCCACGAGGACGCCAAAAATTGGGACAAGTGGCTGGAACCCCTGTTGTTTGCCATGAAGGATACCAATTTGCGGATCACCCGTTGGTATCTGGCATTACAGCCCTTTAAATTCAAGGTGGTCCACAGGCCGGGGGCGCAGATGGCTGTAGCCGACTTCCTCTCCAGAAATGGGGGGGGGTGGGCTGAGTCGGGCGGTGGGGGTATGTGGCAGGGGGCGTGGTTCAGCGAGGTCTGCAGCGGGAGACGAGCGGTGTGTAAGTGTGTCAAGTGCAAATGATAACACCTGTGTCTCATTTCAGTAATTGGCATGGAGGGACCGGTTAAAAAGCCACCAGAACGGGAGGCTAGGGAGAGAGATCGACTGGGGACTCGAGCTGGACACAGATACGCTTGCCAGAGCAAGGAGCGATACGCTGACTTTATATTCTGAGTTATTTGTTGAACGCTTGGAAGCACAGTGAGCGCCTCTCCTTTTTGTTTGTGCAAGAGCACACATAAATAAACTTGCGAGTCCCAGTCACGCCGACCCTGTCTTCTTCCTTCCACCCTTGAACCACATCACACTACAAGATAAGCATATTTCTAATGAGTAAACATAACATTTTAATTAATACTGCAAATATATAACAAATCATGTACAAGTGAACTTGTAATCCTGTTCTTTTCATGTTGTTTCATGGTGTTCTTACTCCTCATCCTCCACAACATTGCTCACAGGCAGTGAACACCAGAAAGCCCACCTGTTTGGGGGCATAAAATGACATAGTTTTTTTATTATGTCATTCTTCTTTGCCTCTTCAATCCTCCAGTCATGTGGTCTCAGGACAGAGGGCACCTTCAGCTCGAACCTAGCCCGGAGGAAATCAAACTCGATAAAGTGAGCATCTGTATGGCTCAGTTTGAAGAACAGGCTCCTGGAGCCATGATGCAGCTGAATCACTGACATCTTGCTCAAATTTGGTTCCTTCTTGGTCTTAACACTGGAGTGGCCATCCTTCCAATTCAGCACATCAGCATTCTTCATTTCGACCACTTCAACCTTCCTGGAGTTTGAGCTTGACACAACACTCACAAAATCCTCAAAGTCATACACCTCTCCTCCAGGACGATTTCTCATCTCCAGCTCGACACCATGGGGAAAACTGTCAGCACTCATGAAAGAGTGTCCCTTTTCAAAGTATATTCTCCATGGAGGTGGTATCACCAAGGCAGACCAGGGAGGATAGCAGGCACCAATTCTTGTTATGGGCAGAACAGTTATCCACCCAGAAGATGCAGTGGTGCATGTCCCTTTCTTTTTCTAGTGCAATCACATAGGCCGTGGTGATCTCTGCTGCACTTTGTCCAGCCGTTCTCTCATGCCAGACCACAGAGATGGTGTTTTATTTGTTTTTTTCTTGCCTACAGAAGCAAAGGTCTCATGCAATGCCACAATGCGCATTGTAAAGACTGATGTTTTCAGGTCAGGCATACGAGGCAACATGATTACTTTTTGAAGGTCCACACTCTTTACTAATGTTTCTTCTGGCCAGTCCTTCTCCGCATCAGCCTGGTACGTCATCCTGCTCTGCATGGCAGACTCTTTATGCCCACGCCACCTCTGGCACTGCAAGCAGTCCATAACATGGCCGTCTCCATCATGGTCACTTTTCAAGTGCTGATCCTGCAGTAGGCACTCCTCACATTCCTCCTCTCCAAGCTTTGCAAAGCTGATGTTCTTATGCTTTACAGCTTTGCGGTAGCTTTCATAGGAACAGCTGTTGCCTTTTTCCAAATAATCAGCATACATGAGCTTGATATTAATGTCGCTAGGCAGGTAGCGACGATGTGGGGCATGCTCCCTTCAATAGTGGCTCACTGATGGATGGAAGGATTCAGTATGGTCATACACAGGCTGCATGTCCAGCTTGTTGGCCGGTGTATGTCTTCCTCTTTGGTCTCTTGGATTCACCTCATTTTCTATGTCCTTCCCCATCACAGAGAGTACTAGGCTGTCATTCACCGGGTGATACCCCAAAGTTTTACAGACTTGCTGTGGGACCAGATCTTCATTCTTTAGCCTGTAAACAAAGAACTTGCCACACCGACTTGTCTTTCCATCCACACAAAATTTTGTTGTTGGTAGCTGGCTGACACTATGGAACATGAATGCATGTCTGTCTGTGTATTCCATGTCCCAGTACTCGCTTCCGGCTTTGCTATTGTTCGGACACTCTTGCTTACAGCTCCGCGCTTTGCTCCCTGTTTATGTACTTTTCTCAGATTTTTCTAAGACTTTAATTTCAGCAGATCAGCACAGTGCTCAAACAACACAGTTTTGGCACAAACACCAAACTAAACACTTTTTGGGACTGGAATACTCTTTGCCTCCCACTTCCAGCAGTTTACATTCCAGAGACGGGAAAACATAGCTGCCGACATTCGAACAGATGGGAAAGAAAATGCCCCTTGTGGAATCTACTTGCTGCATGAACTGCCACAGACTTCTACAAAGGATTGTGGCTCTTGAAACAGTTACTTGCTGGACATCTGTAAGGATCCACCCGCTAGTCCAAACAAAGGAATCCAGCGGCCTGGTCGAAGGTTTAATGCATGTTCGGTCTTTTACTTGCACTTCTGAATTTATCAGGATCTAGTTTCAATTTTAGTCTAACTCCATGCTTGATCTGACTCCAATTTCAAGTGATCATTAAATTTAGACAATATTTATAATTAAACTGATCACAGATATCAATTGTACATGAATTTAGATATTTGATTATTCCGAAAATCCCATACTTTCAATTATTCGTTCATTAAGGACCAGGTATCGCATAGGAATTACACTTTGGCCGATTTTTTTAGTGAATCCACGGACACAAACTCGTCAGTTCTGAACTTACTCAGAGGGTGCAGAGTGTTATAATACCTTTAAGTGAGCTGCGCCTGCATACTCATAACAAAAAGTGTAATTTTTCCTATAACCACGAGAGTTACGCCATGTTAAGCCAGCGACATGGTGCTCCCCATGGTTCATCCACTAGTGCTTTGGTGTGATCTGTCCTCAATGCAGATTTGCGGAAATACCCCTACACATTAATCTACTTGAAAAGTGATTTCAGAAGAGACCAGAATAAATCGAATATAACAATTTATTAGTCAGGTAAACGTGTCATGCCAATTACATAATAAAATAATAAGCAGCCAATTAAAAAATAAGGAAATACATAACATCAGTTGTTCAAAGATGAATCTAAGACTAAAATGTCTACCTGACTTCAAGAAAATACATAGTATGTAACATATTAAATACCCTCCACACTACAGGCTGATCTGGCTACAAATCCCCCCGACTGATTTGCAACTTACTCTTAAATACTACCAGAACAAAAGGCCCATAAACATTTATTCTCTGCCCCAAAACAGATTAGATCTGTGTATGGGGGATGAGAAACCTCAGTAAGAGCTGTTCTCGTGCTCCAAATGGTCACACCTGGTGTAGAGCAATGTTAATCAGATTTTGAAGGGAGACCGCCCACAACAGAAGCACAGAGTTAAGACAAACGAGATCAGAGACATGAGGGGCAGGTGACAACACTCAGACAAACGAGGACTCCACAAGGACTAAACAAGGGGGCATGGTAACAGGTACCAAGGAGGCAGGACAGGAGGAGAACATGGCAGACAACAACAAAGACAGAGCCATGTGCTCAAACACAAAACAAACAGAAACACGAAACAAAGACAAGACAGACAAAACAGTGAGGGCAGGATCCTGATAGCACAGTCAACAGAATTATATGAAAGGACACTCAAAAGGCATCTTAAAAGAGTGGTGCTTATGGTGTAAGCTGCTGAAAAATAATAATACACCTGACTGATGCAGACAAATTGTGAGAGCACATCTTTTGCACACGGCCCACAGCTTTTAAAAATGCATTTTAATACAGGCTCCTCTGACAAGGAAATTATTTATAATCTCAAACTTAGAGAGGGTATTGAAAGTACTATTGTACAGCATGCTCTAATAATACCATTCTAAGAAAAACTGCATAATCTGCATTATTGAGACACCTAGGTGCATTCTGGGAATTTTGCCCAGTAGCTTCTCGTAAAAAGGTATTTGCATAAGAAAAAATGTTTGTTCACTAATGCACATGCCTTCTTGGAACAATTGGCTGTCATGACACAAAAAATATTTTGATGATTAAAGACAGCACTAAAGCCAACTTGAATCCACAAATGTTTTTTCTGATGTCTCTGTATGTATAATATCTACGGAGCCCCTAAAGGGACCTTTGCAAAAATAAAAGAATACACAGACTTTCATGTGCGCATGAGAAACTATCACACGTTACTGTTTCCAGTTGTGTCACTTCTGCCATCTTAAAAAGATGAAAACAAGAGCATGGATGCATATGAATTAGCCTGTGAAATTTGACCTTCAATACGAAGACATTGTTTCTGTTCTTGCATTCCGGCACGTAAATCATCACTGACCGGTATAAGAACAGGTTTTTCTTATTCCCTCAGGCTATGTTCCACCTGAACAATACATAATATCTCAGGATTGTACATCTGTACATAACTTGTATGTACATAAAACTTTTCATCTCCAAAACAGCATATTCATATTTCTTTCAATTTTCTTTATATTTTGTACATAACATAATTATATTTTGCAAAGTTACTTACTGTTAGTAGAATGTCTAAAGTGGACTATCAAACTAAAGTGTTATCGTACTTTCTCCACTGGAAGCTCCTGTCACCAAGACGAATTTCTTGTGTGTGTAAACACACTTGATGATAAAGCTCTTTTCTGATTCTGACATCTAAAATGCATTTTGAGGTCTAGAAGCAATTGGTACAGTAGAAAGTGCTCAAATTTTGGATTTCAATAGGGCAATACATATATATTGTCCCACATAAAATTTTAAAGGCCAGTTTAATATATATATTTTTATTAGGGCTGCGCACTGATAGTTGACTAACCGTTAGTCGACCAAAAGTTTATTAGCTGTTTAGTCGCAGAATTTTATGTATATTTTTTAAATCCACAGGCGAAGTCACACAGTCCATGATGGACAAATCGTTAACGGCTGGTTTTGTGGTAATACAGTACATCGGGCAGGACATCCAAACGTCGCCTATCATTCATCGACCTCAAATATGGCTTATCATCTGAAATATGTAAGTATTAGCAATTTACATGGCGGCTCAATCTGATGTTAATCTATATGTGCGGTATTGAAGTGTTTGTGCGGAGTGTGAAAGCTGAACAGGCTTGGATGGAGGCGCCGGAGCAGTCACTTACTCATAAAATACATTTTCCTTCATACAGATAAGAGTAATATATCTTTTGAATCTGTAAAGACTCTACGTTTATTTGTGTGTACTCATAGTAACAAAACACTGCGCTTTTGTAGAATAATGAAAGCAAACATGATGCGCTTTCTGCCGTCTCGGTCTCTGTGAACTTGAGTGCAAAACTCTGTGTATACTTGCCTTACAGATATGAAAACAGATCTATAGAGAGCGAAATGTCTACTTTCAAATGAACCTATTTAAATGGAAAACAAATATTCTCAGATTAGGTAATCTGGATGAAACATGCATACTGGCGCATCACTACTACGGAGATGACGAGTCAGTGTCGCCGAATTCATCTCTTAAACCGAGAACAAAGAAAGCACTTGTTTATCAATACATTATTAACATTTTAATGCAGCCTCCTTACTGTTTTTGCCTGACACATTCATAATCATTACTTCTGCCGGTGCGCTGTGGCAAGCTTTATGGCAGTGTTTCCCAACCACTAGTGTTCCGTGACAGGTTGTCGGGTGTGCCGTGGAAAATTATCTAAAATTCCATATCTCTATTATATTTCGTTATTATTATTTTAAATCAGTGCTATTGGTCATCATTATGTCTGTTTGTGGGGTTTACAAATATTTAACCAATAAAAAGCATGACTAAACCTCGTAACGCCATTGGATCCTCAAATTGTCAGTCAAACCTCATAACTCCACCCCGCCTCCATTCAGAATAAAACGCCGCCAGTGTGTTGCCAACTTAGCAATTTTGTTGCTAAATTTAGCAACTTTTCACACTACCCTAGCAACTTTTTCTTCCAAAAGCACCTAGCAACAAATTTAGCTATTTTTAACATTTATTTGGCAATTTTTTAGCAACTTTTGATAAATGACTCAAACGATAAAAAGGCACACAATTTCCATCTAAATTACACAAAATGAGGAAACCAAAGATGCCCAGCAGTACACACATCACATGAATTAAGTTAGCTGCTATTTGCAATTGTTCAATTTGGTATTAATAATTGAATAATTGTTCATTTATGATACACCTTAGCTTGTACCTGCAATTGTTGATCATTTAGTACACTGTAAGAAAAATATCTAGAAAAATGGAACCAGTACTAGTAATTTTTCAGGACATTATGTGTTATCCATTATCCGATGTAACCCTGTAACCCGAAAACACAAAATACAATGCGTAATTAAAAATGCAGGTAAAAAGAAATTCCTTAATGTTAACATAGTAGATTGTGCCCTATTTTTACAGACTTTTCTTAGATTGTAGCACACTAACTAACTAGTCAAGTCAAGTCACCTTTATTTATATAGCGCTTTTACAATACAGATTGTGTCAAAGCACTTAACAGTATCAAATTGGAGGATAGAGTGTCAGTAATGTATAATGATAAGATTAAACACTCAATTTTCAATTTTCAGTTAAAGGCATTTCATTATTGAATTCAGAGATGTCATTGTCTAGCTCAGTTTAGTTTAAATGGTATCTGTGCAATCAAATCGGCGATAATCGCTAGAAATTAAGTGTCCCCAACTGAGCAAGCCAGAGGCGACAGCGGCAAGGAACCAAAACTCCCTCTGTGACAGAATGGAGAAAAAAAAACCTTGGGAGAAACCAGGCTCAGTTGGGGGGCCAGTTCTCCAGTTCTCCTCTGACCAGACGAAACCCGCAGGTCAAAAGTTTATATTTCTATATAATATATTTCTATATTATATTACTACTAATATTTGCCTAGTTTTATATTTTAAGTTCACTAGCTAATAAAAAAATAAAATAAATTAACAATTAATAGTTCAAAACTATTATGTAAGTGTTCAATAATTCAGTGTTGTATTTAAAAATAGTTATTTATTTTTTAATATTATATTAGGCATTTATATTATTTTAGAAACAAATCTAAATTAACATATATAAAATATATATATATTTTTTGCTGAGATTTGATGTAGTGACACATTTTTGCATCGTAATTAAGCAATGATGTCAACGCGCAATGACATCACAACGTCATTTAGCAACTTTTAGCAACAAATCGACTTTCCTTTAGCAACTTCTCCTGAAAATTAGTTGGCAACACTGGCCGCCACCTTACAGTCTATTGGCTGCGACGCGCAGTTTGAAGACAGACGTCTACTTCTTCACAATGCAAGGGTAGCTAAATAAAGAACTGATGTTTGAATAAGAGCAGCGTTTCCTTTACTCAAGAAACGCTGTCTATAAAGGCTAATGTTTTTGTAAAGGATAGTATGAGCCTATCGAACATCCAAACTAATGATTTATTGAGATTATGAGATTGATCTGAAGAATGAATGCTGGATCAGATGTAGGTAATCACACTCGCTAAGTCGATCTCTCTCTCATAATACTCTACTATACGTAATACATTGCTTTTACTACAGTAATAAAATAAGCTTTTAAAGAAGGAACTCAACATTCCTTCGTTACTAGTTCTAAAGTGACGTTTTGGAATTAAAGGAGGCTTAGGCTCAGCTGTTAAACTGTAAACTTTAGATTTGAATCCGTGGCGGAAGGAAGTAGTTCTGCACAAAAGATGGCTTTTAAAGACACTACATTGTTATTTTTTATGTATTTACATACTCGTTCCATCGAACTGTTGTATAAATGCAATATCACACTCATAGATGTGAGATAAGGCTGTATATCGGTATGCTGTGATTACCTACGGCCGAATCACAGCCGTGCCGATATACAGCCATATCTCACGTCTACGAGTGTGATATTGCTTGACACTCAATGTATGACGCTCAAAATTGATCTCAGGTGCTTCCTGTTTCCACTGATTATCCTTGAGATGTTTCTACAACTTGATTGGAGTCCACCTGTGGCAAATTCAATTGATTGGACATGATTTGGAAAGGTACACACCTGTCTATATAAGGTCCCACCCCAGCCAACATACCCATGTGGGTTGCAACTGGGCCGATAACTGGGACCCAGCTAATTTTGTCCTCATGATGGGCCCTTGATGTGCTCCATATTGTTTAACCAGGTTGCTCCTACATGCTTTGCATGCAGGTTGCCTTGGTGCCTACATGAGTCTGCCTACATGGGTTAGTGATGGGACCCAGCTAGGTCTTATGTAGGTCTCTCTTATGGGCCACAACAGGTATTCACATGGGCTGATATATTTGTCTGCTTGTTACCTTATTTTACAGTAAACCCCTAAACACAAACATTACATTAAATCCACTAAAATGCTAAGGTATTCAATAAACAGAAATCAGTAGTTCATGCTTTTAAGCAAAGTTTATTTGGAATAATTTAAACCTGACTATCATAACTTGTACATTTACAACTTTATAAAACACAAGTATCTAAAAAAAGTTAAAGTGAAGCTCCTGACAAACATTATGTGGCATAACTTGTCAAGTCAAGTCACCTTTATTTATATAGCGCTTTTACAATACAGATTGTGTCAAAGCACTTAACAGTATCAAATTGGAGGATAGAGTGTCAGTAATGTATAATGATAAGATTAAACACTCAATTTTCAATTTTCAGTTAAAGGCATTTCATTATTGAATTCAGAGATGTCATTATCTAGCTCAGTTTAGTTTAAATAGTCTCTGTGCAATCAAATCGGCGATAATCGCTAGAAATTAAGTGTCCCCAACAGACAAATATTAGCGTAGATGCCATTCAACTTACGATGTAACGAGTACATCGTGTGTTATGGGGAGTGTTCCCGGTTCCAGTTGATCTAATTAATGCAGCCTAACAATCCTTTAACGGATTTGAATAATAGAAGCGTATTAATGTGTTATGTGTAAGCCAGGCTAAAGAGATGGGTCTTTAATCTAGATTTAAACTGACAGAGTGTGTCTGCCTCCCGAACAGTGTTAGGTAGACTGTTCCAGAGTTTGGGTGCTAAATAGGAATAGGATCTGCTGCCCGCAGTCGATTTTGATATTCTAGGTATTATCAAACGGCCGGAGTTTTGAGAACGCAGCGGACGTGGAGGACTATAATGCGATAAGAGCTCGCTCAAGTACTGAGGAGCTAAACCATTCAGGGCTTTATAAGTAATTAACAAGATTTTAAAATCTATCCGATGCTTGATAGGGAGCCAGTGCAGTGTTGACAGAACCGGGCTAATATGGTCATATTTCCTGGTTCTAGTAAGGACTCTAGCTGCTGCATTTTGGACTAACTGTAGTTTGTTGATCAAGCGTGCAGAACAACCACAATAAAGCATTACAATAGTCTAACCTTGAGGTCATAAACGCATGAATTAACATTTCTGCATTTGACGATGAGAGCATTGGTCGCAATTTAGATATGCTTTTGAGATGAAAAATGCAGTTTTACAGATGCTAGAAACATGGCTTTCAAATGACAGATTGCTATCGAACAGCACACCTAGGTTCCTGACTGATGAAGAAGAATTGACAGAGCAGCCGTCAAGTGTTAGATAATGTTCTAGGTTATTACATGTGGGGTTTTTAGGTCCGATAATTAACACCTCTGTTTTTTCAGAATTTAGCAGTAAAACATTACTCGTCATCCAGTTTTTATATCGACTATGCATTCCGTTAGTTTCTCAATTTGGTGTGTTTCACCGGCCGAAGAAATATAGAGCTGAGTATCATCAGCATAACAGTGAAAGCTAACACCATGTCTCCTGATAATATCTCCCAAGGGTAACATATAGAGCGTGAAAAGTAACGGCCCTAGTACTGAGCCTTGAGGTACTCCATACTGCACTTGTGATCGATATGATACCTCTTCATTCACTGCTACGAACTGATGGCGGTCAGATAAGTACGATTTGAACCAAGTGCTAAGGCACTTCCACTAATGCCAACAAAGTTTTGTAGTCTATTCAAAAGAATGTTGTGGTCGATAGTGTCAAACGCAGCGCTAAGATCCAGTAGAACTAATAAAGAGATACAACCACGATCAGATGATAGAAGCAGGTCATTTGTAACTCTAATGAGAGCAGTCTCAGTACTATGATACGATCTAAATCCTGACTGGAATTCCTCACAGATATCATTTTTCTCTAGGAAGGAATATAATTGTGAGGATACTACCTTTTCTAGTATCTTTGACAGAAAAGGGAGATTTGAGATCGGTCTGTAATTAACTAGATCTTTGGGGTCAAGTTGTGGTTTTTTAATGAGAGGCTTAATAACAGCCAATTTGAAGGTGATGAATTTATAATAGCCAAAAGAGGATCTATGACTTCTAGAAGCAGCTCTTTTAGTAGTTTAGATGGAATCGGGTCTAACATACATGTTGTTGGTTTAGATGATTTAACAAGTTTATACAATTCTTCCTCTCCCACAGTAGAGAATGAATGGAATTGTTCCTCAGGGAGTCTATAGTGCGCTATCTGATGCGATACTGTAGCTGACGGCTGCAGGGATACAATTTTATCTCTGATAGTATCGATCTTGGAAGTGAAGTAGTTCATAAAGTCATTACTGCTATGCTCTTGGGAAATGCCAACACCTGTTGATGCTTGATTTTTCGTTAATTTAGTTACTGTATTGAATAAATACCGGGGTTATGTTTGTTTTCTTCTAGAAGAGACGAAAAGTAATCAGATCTAGCAGTTTTAATGCTTTTCTGTAGGATAGGGTACTTTCCGCCAAGCTAAACGAAATACCTCTAATTTAGTTTTCCTCCAGCTGCGCTCCATTTTCCGGGCTGCTCTCTTTAGGGCGCGAGTGTGCTCATTATACCACGGTGTTGGACTCTTATCCTTAATCTTCCTTAAGCGTAAAGGAGCAACCGCATCTAAAGTGCTAGAAAAGAGAGAGTCCATAGTTCCTGTTACATCATCAAGTTGTTCTGAGCTATTGGATATGCTGAGGAACTGAGATAAGTCAGGAAGATTATTTATAAAGCAGTCTTTTGTGGTAGAGGTAATGGTTCTACCATATTTGTAACAAGAAGTTGGCTTTACAGCTTTAGCTATATGGAATATACAGGAGACTAGATAATGATCTGAGATATCATCGCTCTGCTGCAAAATTTCAACGCCACTGACATCAATTCCATGTGACAGTATTAAATCTAGAGTATGATTTTGACAATGAGTAGGTCCTGACACGTGTTGTTTAACACCAATTGAGTTTAGAATGTCTATAAATGCTGATCCCAACGAATCTCTTTCATTATCAACATGGATATTAAAATCACCAACGATTAGGACTTTATCTGCAGTCAGCACTAACTCCGATAGAAGATCAGAAAATTCTTTAATAAAGTCTGTATGGTGCCCTGGTGGCCTGTATACAGTAGCCAGTACAAACATCACAGGGGATTTATCATTAACACTTGTTTCTTTGGATAACGTTATATGAAGCACCATTACTTCGAACGAATTATACTTGAAACCCGACCTCTGAGAGATACTGAAAATATTTCTATAAATTGTAGCAACACCTCCCCTTTACCTTTTGGACGCGGTTCATGTTTGTAACAGTAATCTTGGGTGTAGACTCGTTTAAAGTAATGTAATCATCTTGTTTTAGCCAGGTTTCTGTCAGACAAAGCACATCTAGTTTATGGTCAGTGAACATATCATTTACAAAAGTGCTTTTGAAGAAAGGGATCTAATATTCAATAAGCCAAGCTTTATCATGTGTTTATCTGTATTATATCGTTTTTATTTGTTGAACATCAATTAAATTGTTACTATTACTTTGGTTTGGATGTTTTCTGTATTTTCTAGTTCGGGAACAGACACAGTCTCTATAGAGTGATATCTAGGTGAAAAAGTTTCTATGTGCTGAGAGTTAACTGACTTTGGTGACGTGAGGCGGCTAGCAGACGATCGGTTTAGCCAGTCTGTCTGCTTCCTGACCTGGGCTCCAGTTAGTCAAGTACAAACTCTAAGACTATGTGCCATATTTCTAGAGAGAAGAGTGGCACCACCCCAGGAGGGATGAACACCATCTCTTTTCAACAGGTCAGGTCTGCCCCAAAAATTCTTCCAATTGTCTATAAAGCCTATGTTATTTTGCGGGCACCACTTAGACATCCAGCCATTAAGTGACGACAGTCTGCTATGAATCTCATCACCCCGGTAAGCATATTACAGTGTCTGACATCGTACTTGCAAGTTCACACACCTCTTTAACATTATTTTTGGTGATCTCCGACTGGCGAAGTCGAACATCATTAGCGCCGACGTGGATAACAATCTTACTGAATTTACGTTTAGCATTAGTCAGCACTTTTAAATTTGCCAAGATGTCAGGCGCTCTGGCTCCTGGTAAACAATGGACTATGGTGGCTGGTGTCTCTATTTTCACGTTCCGTACAATAGAACCGCCAATAACTAGAGCACTTTCATCAGGTTTCTCAGTGGGTGCTTCACTGAGTGGGGAGAACCTGTTTGATGTTTTAATCGGAACGGAAGAGCGGTGTTTTGACCCGCGACTATGCCGCCTCACTGTCACCCAGTTGCCCTGCTGCACGGGCTCAACCGAAACCGAACAATGTACAGGACTCCCTGAGCTAGTCGCATCCAAAGCAGTATCTACAGCCCTCACATTCTTACTGTCCTCAATTAAAGTTTGGATGCGTGTCTCTAGTTCTAAAACCTTCTCTGTCAGCCTAACTATTTCCCTGCATTTATCACATGTGAATCCCTCGCTGCTGACAGAGACAGATAAACTATACATGTGGCAAACAGTGCAAACAACAATAGCAGGAGAAGAAGCCATTACTCACCGTGATTGATGAATGATATCAACTTAACTTACCACTTACCACTGTTGTTTGATGAGCTCGTGAAAAACGGAGCGAGGAAAAAATGAAATAATAATAGGCGCGAATAGAAATGCAAATGCGGTTTTTAAAGGCGAACGATCAAATTAGTTAGATTAGTTTGAAAGATAACACCAGAAATATGGTGGGAATTAAGTTATATATTATCACTTTAGACAAAAGGGATTGAAAGTAAGGTAGAGATTCAATAAAAAGCGAAGGTACACGGAGCTACAAACACAAACCTCGAACTCAGAGAGATCAATCTATCGTTCGTATCGTTCGTACTTGTATCGTTCGTACTTGTATCGTTCGTATATGCATATCTGAAAACTCTAAAATACATTTCACAAACAAACAAACCAACAGTGCAGGCTCCTCACTCCTCTGTCTTCGCTCTCCCAACAGCCCTTTGAAAAGACAACAATTAATCAATCAATGTGCCACTTTTTCAGTTAAAACAGATTATTCTTGTCTTTAAAAAATTGTATTTCCATTTACAAATCAAGAATATCTTGATTTGGGATCACATGACCCTTCGACAGCGATGCAGGCTTAGTCGTTCGCTCTCCTCACTTTGCCACATATTGTATGATACTGTCAGTAAAATTTGAACCACTCTGCATTGGACCCATCATGAGTGCTAAGGCAGATAAAGGGGATCGGAAAAGAGAGATTGAGCAATCGCCAATGAAGAAAAAATTCAGAGATTCCACCATCTCCAGAGAAGACCTCGACGATACTATTGCTAGCCGTATTGAATTAGCATTTAAAGAGCAGCAAAGCACTTTGAATTCGGTTGTGAATTCGGCAGTAAGAGATGCGATGGACTCTGTATTGATTCCAGCATTGCACGAACTGTGTGAGGACATACAAGCGACCAACAAGTCTGTTAAAGAGCTAAGAGAGGAGTTTGAGGCCATTGCTACCGCGGCGAAGCAGACACGTGACCGCGTTGATTCTGTTCAAGTAGATGCACGTGAGGATAGGAGGGCAGTCACGGACGTAAGAAATCAGCTGGAGCGACTCACCGAGAAGATGACAGATATGGAGGACAGGTGCAGGAGGAACAACGTACGACTGGTGGGGCTGCCAGAGGGGGCTGAGGGATCCGACACGGCTGGTTTCCTCAGAGTTAATCTTCCCAAGTGGATTCCTTCCTTGAGGGGCCGTGACATTGAGATTGACCGGGCGCACCGCGTGTATGACGGAGGGAGAGGCTCCGATCGGCCACGCTCTCTTATTTTTCGTGTACTGAGATGGCATGACAGATCAGATATCCTGAAGGGTGCTCAGCAGGCTTATCTGGTGAAATGCGCACAGAACAATGTCACACTACTATTTTTTGCCGACTTTAGTCCAGCTACAGTGATCAGGAGAAAGGCATTTGGTCCGGTTTTGAAGAAGATGACAGCGCTTGGACTCCAGCCCTTCCTCATCTATCTGGCGGTACTTAAACTACGGCACAAAGGGAAACAGAAAAGCTTTGATTCCCCTCAGAAAGCGGAGGATTTTATTAGCTCCCTGTCTCAGCAGAAGACATATGCTGCGGCTCTGCGGGGCGGCGACGGAGGAACAGCGGCCGCTGTCTCTCCGGCCTAGCGGGAGGAACTTGATGGCCGGGATGGACATGGTTCTAGTTTACACCAGTTTACACAATTAGAAAATAAAATCCAATCATTGCAAAACCTACAAAAACAATATTTTACTGAGCAACAGGCTACACAGTTGTCCTCTTTAAAAGAAGAATATGATTTACTTTTACACTCAAAGGCGGAATTTATTTTACATAGGACTAGGCAAAAATATTATTTTGAATCAGAGAGACCTAGTCATTTATTGGCCCTTAAGTTGAAAGAATGCGAGTCTAAGGCATATATTAGCGCAATAAAATCATCGGATGATCAGGTCACCACGAAACCTGTGGCAATTAATTACATATTTAAAGGTTTTTACATGAATCTGTATAAAGCCGAAACAGATTTTGATGAACCAATTTGTAAGCAGTATTTAGATAAATTGGAACTGCCTCGGATCTCACAGATGGATAAAGAATCTTTGGAGGCCCCATTAAGTTTGGAGGAGCTTCACGTCTCTCTAAAAAGCCTTCAAAAGGGCAAATCGCCGGGTCTAGATGGTCTCCCACCTGAATTATATTTAGAACATGGGGTATTTCATAGAGATCAAAAAACATTACTGATTTCATTACTTCTTAAAAAAGGGAAAGACCCATTAGATTGTTCCAGCTACAGACCGATTTCGCTTATCCCATGTGATCTAAAAATCTATGCTAAAGTTTTTGCTTTTCGTATGGAGAAGGTAATTCATAATCTGATCAAGGAGGACCAAACTGGTTTCATCGAGGGGCGCAATGCATCTGACAATATGCGTCGACTCCTTCATATTCTTGACTTTGCAGACTCCCACCTGACCCCTTGTGCGGTCTTTTCACTTGATGCAGAAAAAGCCTTTGACAGGCTAGAGTGGAATAATATGTGGGCAGTTCTGCAATGTTTCGGCCTCGGTGAACACTTCATTTCTATGATCAAGACATTATACCACTCACCTGCAGCATCAGTCATAACTGGTAATATTATTCGCCCCCCGTTCCCTTTGCAGCGGGGAACAAGGCAGGGATGTCCGCTTTCACCCTTATTGTTTTGTCTATCTCTTGATCCCTTAGCACAAGCCATCAGGAAATCTGAAGTATCGATTAAGATTCATGATCATAATCATAGTATTTCGTTATACGCTGATGATATTATTCTATATTTAGACCACTTTGATGTTTCAGTCTCTAGTATAATTAAGGAATTTGATAATTTTAGTAGCTTCTCAGGATATAAAATAAATTGGAGCAAATCTGCTTTAATGCCAATTAACAATGTTAAAGTTAATTCTTCTATTCCCTCATTTATCCCTATTAAGGAATCTTTCATATATTTGGGCATTACCATATATAAATACATTCATAAGATTGCCAGAGACAATTTTAATAATATTTTAGTTAAGGTCAAAAATGACATTCAAAGATGGAAGAATCTTAAAGTCTCTCTCCAAGGAAGAATCTCCACTGTTAAGATGAATTTGTTACCTCGATTTAATTTTTTTCTTCTCTATGCTACTACTTTCTCCCCCTCCAGGTTACTTTAAGGAGATCAACTCCATAATTTCTAAATTTATCTGGAATGATAAATGACCCAGAATTAAATTTACCACATTACAACATCCTAATAGCGCAGGAGGACTGGCTGTACCAAATTTTGAAATGTATTATTGGTCGTTCCAGCTTAAGGCTCTTCATAATTGGGTTGATCCTCAATCTACAGTTTCTTGGAGAGTGATTGAAGCTGACAAGGTTAAACCAAATAGACTCCAAGATATTTTATTTACTGGCACAGGAAAAAAAGGGGATAATTATAAATTTGGTCCGGTTGTGGCCAACTCTATTAAAATCTGGAAAACGGTGGAACGTCGGATAGGAGGAACCTTCAAATTTTGTAACGCTACACCTTTATGGCACAATTTTAATTTTGTATGCGAAAATCATCCATTTGTCCAACCCTCTTGGTCCTCTTTAGGTTTAGACACGTGCGGTGATATATATGATAACCAGGGCCTATGTTCATTTCAGACATTAAGAACCACATTTTGTCTACCAGCATCCGCATATTTTGTCTTCTTCAATTACGTTCTGCTCTCAAAGCGTATGGAGTTCCTTGGTCTTCTCCCATTTCCTCTCATACTATGCAGGACTGGATTGCACCATCTGCTGGTTCGGCCATCTGTTTCTTTAATATATAATAAGATTATTGATTGCATTACAAAACCTCTTTCTATTAAAACTATTTGGAATTGGGAATTATCTGACCTTAATTTATCTGTTGACTGGGAGAAAGTATGGTCTAACCTCAGCTTAACATCTAAAAACTTGGCTCATCGTCTTATTCACTTCAAAGTCATTCATAGAGCATACATAACTCCTTACAAAAGATTCACAATGAAACTACAACCAAATTTTAACTGCCATATATGTAATACTACATCATCAGGTACTTTTCTGCATATGTTTTGGGAATGTCCTGTCGTCATCAGTCTATGGACACATGTAAACCTGGTTTTATCATCCTTACTGCATATTGATTGGTCTGTTAATCCAAGTTTGTGTCTTCTTAATGATGATTCTGGTCTCTGTATAAGTTCAATGCAAAAGAGAATGTTGTTTGATGGTTTTACAGCTGCGAAGAAGACAATAATACAAAACTGGTTTACACCGCACATGTGTGGAAAAACATATTGGATCCGTAGCCTCCTGCAAATAGTGACTTATGAATGTACAACAGCACGAATCAATGGGGCCAAGCCTTCTACCATTGATGCTTGGCAATGCTTTCTCTTTGATATACGTGACTGTATAAAGGAGTGACTTTTGTGTTTTTCTTGTCCTTCCCTCTCCCTCCCTTTGACTGGACTTTGAGATATTGAGTATGTGTCTGTTGTTGTTGTTTTTTATTCTATTTTGGATGTTATGTATGAAAAATAAAAAATGTTGATAACAAAAAAATAATAATATCTTGATTTACCCATCTTACCCATCTTGCTCTCCACTACTTGACCTTGCAGAACGGTTTCCTCCCGTCACCGATTAGCCACTTTGACACTGACTTTTCTGCCTCTTTTCTAGTAATTTGGTTTGTATGAGAATTTTTTCAAGCTTCCTGTAAAACACAAAGAGCAAAGTTAGATTAAATTCCATATTTAAGCACTTGCAATAAATAAAAGTCATCTCCATTTTTACATTTTTTCAGGAAATACAATAATTGTATCAGATATAATATTTTATCATAAACAAATGATTTATGTGTAAACAAGGGCACAGGGCAACATTTAAAGACATAGTTCACACAAAAATTAAATGTCTCATTTAATCACAAATGTCAAAATCTGTCCATCTGAAATTTTCTTTTAAACAATTATCATTTTTATCAGGAAAATATGGGTCCTTTTCATTGTCATTACAGTAAAATAACTGAACATAAACATAAGAGCCTAATAAAAATTATTTTAGAAGAACAGACGGTTTTTGCATCTGATGTCTTCATTTGTTCTTATTTTAGTATCACTTCACTTGTATTAGTGTACACTCTAAAAAATGCTGGGTTAAATACAACCAAGTGCTGGGTAAATATTGGACAGAACACATGCTGGGTTGTTTTCAACCAACAGTTGGGTTAAATGTTTAACCCAACCTTCTGGGGAGTAACCCAACCGCTGGGTCTAAACAACCCAATCGCTGGGTTCGTCCATATTTTACCCAGCGCTGGGTTGTATTTAATCCAGCATTTTTTAGAGTGTACCTGTCTTTAATAAAGTTTGAATTTTATTATTTATTATAAACTGAGTTTTGTGATCGCTACACCACAAATGAACAGTTACTTATCACTAAAATAAGCAGTACACCTGGTCCATATTCTCATAATCTGGGGTATTGTTTGTCCAAGTATGGACAATTATTTCCATACAATCAAACTCATTTGATTCCACTGATTTACGAAGAACAAACTCAACTCTACCGAATAACCTCTGTTTGCACATGAATGTTATAAATAATCCAACAGCAAGTAAACATACCTTATACACAGGGGCGGACTTAGCAATTTGGGGGCCCTAAGCAAATTCCAGGTCTGGGGCCCCCATACAATAACTATGTGTCCTTTTATGCTTAACCCTTATTTTGCTCGCTCGCTCTAGTTTTTAGTTTATCCCTTCACAACCAGTAATTATTCAACTTGCTGCTGTTCTAAAGCAAAATTAGGCTACCTTATTTTTTTTCGGATCACAAAAGGAAGACATTATCAAAAAATAAAGAAAGAAATAAAGAAAGAAAAGAAAAATGTGTGCACTTGTCCAAAAACTTTTCAATCTTTTTACAAACATAAAACTATCCCATGCAACTCATTCCATATTCCAAGTGTTTATAACCCTTCCTTATTTTGCTTGCTCGCTCAAGTTTATAGTTTATTTGTACCGTCACAACCAGTAATTTTTCAACCTGATGCTGTTCTAAAGCCAAATTTGGCTACCTTATTTTTTGAGATTACAAATGAAGACATTATCCAAAAAAAAAAAAAAAAAAAGCTTGCACTTGTCCATTTAATAAATTGTAAACCTTTCCAATCTTTTTACAAACATAAAATTATCCCAGGAAACTCATTATATATTCCAAGTGTCCTGAAGGCATACTGTAGGCTTTGCCGAGAAACAAATCGAAAATAAAACCTATTATTAAGGGAAAATCTCCAGTCATTGCATTCGTGCATTTAGACGAGTACGCGGCAGTTCGCGCCAGTGTGCCTAGAAGAAGCACACAAGAGAGTCATTTTGAAACATCAAGATAAATAAAATTGTGACTTGAAACACAATACTTTCTTTACTGAGGTGAATATCTCTGTTCTGAGACAGCCTAGAGTGCTCGCAAAGAGCGCTCCCTCGTGATCACTATAGCTGTCTCTCACTTCAGTTCATTGCGATCTCACGACGTTCCATTAATAAGCTCTACACTCCACAATGAATCTCTTATTTACATCGTATCTACACTTTGTTATAATGAAATGATCCCTGAACTTTCAGAACTCGGAACATGACAAAAACTCTGCATTTTGATCGGTAAGTGGATTCTAACTTAAACACTTCTGGTCACTGCGTTCAAGAAATCAGCGCACATGTCTGTGAACGGCTACAGTGCTCAACGTTGCAAATATGTTTTGCCAATATCAGATGGGGCCCCCTGATTCCCCGGGGCCCTAAGCGGCTGCTTACCTCGCTTATTGGTTAAGTCCGCCCCTGCTTATACAACCTCAAGCAGTTTGAGCCCCCGAAACTCTCGCTTTCCATGCCGGCCAACAAAATTGAACTCTCTTGATAAATGGTGGTCCAAAAGGAAGGCAATCATTCTTCTTGTGGCTTCATCCACAGTACTCCCTCCAATTTCTGCCACCACAGCAACCTAACGGAAAACAAGATTATCATTATTGGGGAGACAACACAAAAAATTAACCCAAATAATTGCAATTACATTTCCCCCCAAATTGTGCAGCCATAGGTTAATCGATCGTGCACTGCTATTTTACACTGGAAGTTGTAATCTACTGTGTGTATCCAGTCCATACATACAAGTATATTAGCCTACTCACAATTCAAATGGAACACTCCTATAATTCCTATGCAGTTACCTCTAAAACAGATGTTTTATACTACAATTGTGTTGCCTGTGGTACAAAAACCTGCTCTGTAGCAAAGCTGCCTCTGTAGCAAAAAAGCTACAGGACCGTGAAAATGTCTATAAATGGTATAATGACTATCTCAGAGTTTTTATTAGAATACAACCAAAAAATACAGGAACATTATAGACAGTGTTAAAAAACAGAAAGAAACAAAATGGTGGCCTAAGACTTCTGCACAGTACTGTAAGTGCAAAAACGTTAATGTGCAGCCCTGTGAACCTGCTAAATGGTCATGTTAGAACATACCACTTGTATGTTCTAACATCAAATAAATTGATGTTCTAACATCAATTCATTTCTCTCCTCTCTCTCTCTCTCTTTCTTTTCTTTTCTTTTCTTTTCTCTTTCTATTTTCATGCCTCTGGGCTTCAGTTGGCTGTGGCATTTCAGTTCCTGCCCTGTGTGGGGCCGGGAACCTTGTACCTCCAACCTGTACCAGCTTTGCCCTGGTTTTCTTGCCTCTGGCAGGTCCGGCACTACATGCCTTGCTTATTTTAATGCATCACTAGACGATATACACACATCTATTGTAAAATAAGTAAAGGAAAAAGGGAGGAAAAACAAATGGAATGGAATGTAAAGAAAAATAAAACAATAAAAAAATGCATATATGTATATCAGACACACACAGGGAAAGTGAGATGTGAGCATGGGGGCCTGGACTTTGCACTGGGCTGGTTCCACGCTGCACGTCACGCTTTTTTAATGCATCATACACTCAACAATACATATACATATGTAGGGTAAGCGTGGCATGTGAGTGGCGGCCGGGGGTGGGACTTTGGGCCTTGTGCCCCGCAGCACCTCTCCTTGATGGCTCGTTTTGGGCATAATTTATGCCTTAAGCATGGATGGCCCAGAGGCAGCCTTACAATATCTTTCTATTTATAGCTTTATTATTATTATTACTATTATTATTTCGTCATTACTATTACTAACATTATTATTTTTATTATTATTATTATTATTATTATTACTATTTGTCCTCTTCCTGATTACCTCTCTTGTCAAGCCCCTTTTGTGACTGTTCGCTGTCGTATGACCCACACCCGTTTTGGACTAGTATTTGCATTAACTCTGATATACCTGTCTGCCATTGTTTGACCCTGCCTGTTATGACCACGTCTCTCTTCAATAAAAGCTTGCACATGGATCCACACGTCTCACGTCTCGTCAGCCCCGTAACAGAATACTTGGCCGCACAAGGATCCAGCGGCTGTTCAAGTGGATCATGGCCAGGTATGGACACAGCGATCTTGTTGCTAGCCCTCAAGCAGGGCACACGATCACTCGAGGGTTACATTGCGGAATATTTGGCTTTGGCTAATGGCTCAGAATTGCCGGACGAGATGTTGATTGACTTTTTCTGTGATGGCCTTAATCAGCCTCTAAAGACTAAAGTAATTCATAAGGGTCCGCGTTCGTCACTGAGTAAGTTTTTGGATTATGTTCTGTGGACTGTTGGTTCAGCTTTCACTGTGGGTGTCGTGGAGGAACGTGACACCGCACTCTCTCGTTGGATAGCAGCCACACTGGAGCAGACACACAAAGTGGCAGCGACAGCGAAGCCCGTTCGCAAAATGGCGGCCACAACAACCCCCCGTCTTGTCATCACTGTCAGTCATGAGCCAAATCAAGTCACAGTTAATGTCAAAGAGCCAAATCAAGCCACAGTTGATCTTAAAGAGTCAAGACAAGTCAAAGCTGATCTTCACAAGCTAAGTCAAGTCACCGTTGATCGTCACGAATTAAGCCAAGTCAAAGCTGATCTTCACGAATCAAGTCAAGTCAAAGCTGATTTTCATGAGTCAAGACAAGTCAAAGCTGATCTTCATGAACTAAGTCAAGTCATAGTTAATGTCAAAGAGTCAAATCAAGTCACAATTGGTCGTCATCAACCGAGTCACGTCTCAACTGATCTCCCAGAATCTTGCCCCGTCTCAGCTGATCATCCAGAGTCACAGCACATCACAGCTGTCCGTCCAGAGTCACAGCACGTCACAGCTGTCCGTCCAGAGTCACAGCACATCACAGCTGTCCGTCCAGAGTCACAGCACATCACAGCTGTCCGTCCAGAGTCACAGCACGTCTCAGCTGTCCGTCCAGAGTCACGCCACGTCTCAGCTGACCTCCTAAAGTCACGTCACGTCTCAGCTGCTCGTCCAGAGTCACAGCAGCACGTCACAGCTGCTTGTCCAGAGTCACAACAGCACGTCACAGCTGCTCGTCCAGAGTCACAGCAGCACGTCTCAGCTGTTCGTCCAGAGTCACAGCAGCACGTCTCAGCTGTTCATCCAGAGTCACAGCAGCACGTCTCAGCTGTTCATCCAGAGTCACAGCAGCACGTCTCCGCTGACCTTCCAGAGTCGGGTCACGTCTCCGCTGACCTTCCAGAGTCGGGTCACGTCTCCGCTGACACACCCAGATCATCAAGGTCAGTCTTTCTTTATCCCAGTCTGATATCCAGTGTGAGGGATTCACCGCTGGTGTCTGCACGCACAGCTGGTATCTGCACGCACAGCTGGTATCCCCAAACCCACTCACTCTAGCGCTCCTGTTCCTGAACTGATTCCCCTGTCTGAAGTGCTTCCCATGATGGGGATCGCTTTATGTTGTGTTTGGGCGGCGTACACCACCGCAGCACTGTCTGAGGTGGCGACTGCTGCCACAGCTTCTCCAGAGGTGGTGGCACATGCTGCAGAACCTCCAGAAGCAGCAGGGCTCACCTCAGCCCCTTGTAGGGTGGTGGCACTCAGTAATGTACTCTCAACCTGTTGTGTTGCGGTCAAAGAGACCGTTACTAAACTCTCCCTGTGTCCTGAGTTTACTGCTGTAGAACCTCCAGAGGTGGCGGCAGCTGCTGCAGAACCTCCAGAGGTGTCAGCGGTATCCGTCGGTGAACTCTCACTCTGTCCTGTCACGGCTATGGAGGCCGTCAATGAACTCTCGTTCTGTCCTGTCACGGCTATGGAGGCCGTCAATGAACTCTCGTTCTGTCCTGTCACGGCTATAGAGGCCGTCTATGAACTTTCTGTGTTCCCTGCCTCGGTCCTTGGGTCCGTGCATGTTCTCTCTCCTTTCTATGTCTCCGTTCTCCCTAGGTCCCAGGCTCTGCTGTGGGTTCCTGATTCGTCATGGTGGGCTTCTGCTCTATCTGCTCCACCGTGGTGGTCTTCGGGTCCATCTGCTCCGCTCTGGTGGTCTTCTGCTCCACCTGTTCCGTCTGCTTCGCTGTGGTGGTCCACTATCTGGCTCTGGTGGTCTTCTGCTCCGCCCTGGTGGGCTCCTGCTCTATCTGTGCCGCCGTGGTGGTCTGCTGTCTGGCTCTGGTGGTCTTCGGCTCCACCCTGGTGGGCTCCAGTCCCGCCTGCTCCGCCCTAGTGGGCTCGTGTTCCGTTGGCTCCGCCCTGGTGGGCTCCAGTCCCGCCTGCTCCGCCCTGGTGGGCTCAAGTCCCGTCTGTTTCGCCTGGTGGGCTCCAGTCCCGTCCACTCTGCCCTGGCTTCCTGCTCTGCCGGCTCTACCTCGGTCCCAGATCACTCCGCTTCCACAAAGACCTGGCCCTCCATCCCTCCCCCTGTTCCGCCTCCGCTCCACCTCCCTCCTGGATTATAGACTGTGTGGAGCATCTGGAAGCCGCTCTTTGGGGGGGGCTCTGTCACAAATCTGGTCTGCACTTCCGTTCATTCACCACCAGAGGTCACTCACTCACCACATTGACTTTCACACCACACATCACAATGGACTACGTTTCCCATCAGCCATCTCACCAATCACACGCTCACCTGATCACACGCACACAGCTGTAAACAATCACACTCTCTATTTAAACCCTGGACTTTCTCTCCCTCGTCGTCGAGTATTGTATGCATTATCGCTGCCCTACAGAGCCCTGTTAGTTTGCCTAGTCTAGCCTTGCCTTGCCTAAGTCGGATTGTGTTTACCCCTGCCTGGACCTTCGCTTACGTTTGGATTACCTCTCTTGTCAAGCCCCTTTTGTGACTGTTCGCTGTCGTATGACCCACACCTGTTTTGGACTAGTATTTGCATTACCTCTAATATACCTGTCTGCCATTGTTTGACCCTGCCTGTTATGACCACATCTCTATTCAATAAAAGCTTGCACATGGATCCACACGTCTCACGTCTCGTCAGCCCTGTAACAACTATGTTTTTTTTTTTTTTTTTTGCTATTGTCATGTCTGTTCACTTTCTTTTATTTAGATCACATGTTGGTTTATGTGGTTTACGGGGACTCTCCATAGGCGTAATGGTTTTTATACTGTACAAACTGTATGTGCTATTGTCCTACACCTAAACCTACCCCTTACAGGAGACTGACTGCATTTTTAGATTAAAAAAAAAACACCATTTAGTATGTTTTTTAAGCCTTTTGAATTACGGGGACATAGGCAGTGTCCTCATAAACCACCTTCAAATTGTAATACCTCTGTCATACCCATGTTATTATACAAATTTGTGTCCCCGTAAACCACATAAACATGCACACACACACACACACTCACTCACTCACTCACTCACTCACACAAATCATGTTGGCTGTCATGTATGTTTTGTTGACCTTGGTTATTTTGTATTTGATTTGTTACCCGTAAATAGTTTATTTGTTTGCATAATAAAAAAAAAAAGAACATACCACTTGTTTCTGAAAGGTGGGGTCTGCCAATTTCTGCTCCATTGCATCAACATCCGAGACTGTCCAATTACTTTCTGTAAGAAAAATGCTTATTACTTAAAAAAATAATAATAATTCTAATTTAGGCAAAAACATTTGCATATAGTCATAACAATTTGTATGATTTGTAATAACACCCGAATGCAAACCGATGCAGATTTATATAAGACAGAAACTCTGTTTGCATGATAAATATTAAATATTGTTGTAATATTGTATTTTATGTATTGTTAAACGTACAGCAGCCTTATTGTTTACTTTTCAAATCGAGATCTGTCCCAGGCTAACATACCTTATTTACACTAGCTTCTCTTCTATTTTAGCCATTTGACATCATCATTGTAATCTTCCTGTATTGTGAGCACACAGCCCAGTGCCAAACTTTGCAGTTTAGTATAAACTTTTTTAGTGTCTTTTACTTTTAGAGGGTGTAGGAAACACCAAGACATACAGCATTATCCTTTAGTAATATATCCAGAAGTAAGAGAAAAATATTGCGATCGGAGTATGATGTCTAAAATCTAACGAGACAAAAATACAAACTATGTTTCAGTTAACATTATGGTTTGTAAACAATGCAATTACATTTTCAGTTTTAAAATTGTAATTCTTACCTTGGATACACTGAAGGCAAACGTCTTCTACCGAAAATTACAGCAAAGCAGTCAGTGAGTAGTAAGGTTCACCCAAGTGGGTCCTAGCTGGGTCAACTAAAGGGCTGTCACGATAACTACTTTTTGTTGTGCGATATATTGCACCAAAATTAATTTCGATAAACGATATTATTGTCATTTTAAGACAATTTTATTTCACTGATTATATAATTACAGTATGACAATATAATAGCATAATAATGCAAGTAGACTCTTTCGAAGAACAAAAAACATTTTATTCTTAAGAATATATAGACATTGGAACCGGAATGTGAAAAAAAAATGTGCTAAATAAATAAAACAAATACCGGCTCATTCACGTTAATTGGCTCTCCTCTCTCATTCGGCTTAAAGCCAAAATGATCCCACACCGGAGCTGAAGATTGCGGCTTTGAAACCAAGTCCATTGGGACTTGTTCTTCTGGCTGTAGATGTCACGAAACAGTGGGGGAGACGCTGCCGCCCCGCCTCCGCCACAGAGAGCAGACGAGATGACAGAGGCAGCGCGATCAACTAAAATGTTGGTGATATTAATTTTTATGTAAAAAAAATTTATATAATCATTATTTTTAATTATAAAAAAATGATCAGTCTCAATATATTGCGGCACCAAAAATGATCGCGCTCATTTCCATATATCGTGCGATAAGTCGATATATCGACTATCGCGACAGGCCTACTAAGTGGGCCCCAGATAAGATGCACACCTGGGTTCACCCATGGGTCCTAGCTGGGTCACCCAAGTGGGCCCCAGATAAGATGCCCATTTTGAGTCCATGCCCACTCTGTACCCCTGTAGCCCATGTGAAACCCATGTGGGCCCCACATTAACATGTTTGCTGGGACAGTTAGCAGTGCATGTCAGAGCACAAACCAAGCCATGAAGTCCAAGGAATTGTCAGTAGACCTACAAGAGAGGATTGTATCGAGGAACAGATCTGGGGAAGGGTACAGAAAAATTGCTGCAGCATTGAAGGGCCACAGAAGCATGTAGTCTCTGTTACCCTTAATGGAATAAGTTTGAAACAACCAGGAATCTTCCTAGAACTGGCCTCCTGGCCAAAATGAGCAATTGATGGAGAAGAGCCTTGTCTAGACTGGTGACCAAGAACCTGATGGTCACTCTAGTTGCGCTCCATGATCATATATGCAGATGGGAAAAACCTATAGAAGGACAAACATCACTGCAACACTCCACCGATCTGGGCATTATGGCGGTATAGCCAAGCTCAATCCTCTCCTCAATGAAGACACATGAAAGCACACTTGGAATTTGCAAAAAAGCACCTATATATATTATATATATTGCACCAAAATTAATTTCGATAAACGATATTATTGTCATTTTAAGACAATTTTATTTCACTGATTATATAATTACAGTATGGCAATATAATAGCATAATAATGCAAGTACACTCTTTCGAAGAACAAAGAACATTTTATTCTTAAGAATATATAGACATTGGAACCGGAATGTGAAAAAAAATGTGCTAAATAAATAAAACAAATACCGGCTCATTCACGTTAATTCCTCTCTCATTCGGCTTAAAGCCAAACTGTTCCCACACCGGAGCTGAAGATTGCGGCTTTGAAACCAAGTCCATTGGGACTTGTTCTTCTGGCTGTAGATGTCACGAAACACTTTATAACACAGTGGGTTCACGCCTTCTCTTCACCTGTTGCTGTCCGCTCTGTGTGCGTGTGTGTGGGGGAGACGCTGCCGCCCCGCCTCCGCCACAGAGAGCAGACGAGATGACAGAGGCAGCGCGATCAACTAAAATGTTGGTGATATTAATTTTTATGTAAAAAAAATTTATATAATCATTATTTTTAATTATAAAAAAATTATCAGTCACAATATATCGCGGCACCAAAAATGATCGCGCTCATTTCCATATATCGTGCAATAAGTCGATATATTGACTATCGCGACAGGCCTACTAAGTGGGCCCCAGATAAGATGCACACCTGGGTTCACCCATGGGTCCTAGCTGGGTCACCCAAGTGGGCCCCAGATAAGATGCCCATTTTGAGTCCATGCCCACTCTGTACCCCTGTAGCCCATGTGAAACCCATGTGGGCCCCACATTAACATGTTTGCTGGGACAGTTAACAGTGCATGTCAGAGCACAAACCAAGCCATGAAGTCCAAGGAATTGTCAGTAGACCTACAAGAGAGGATTGTATCGAGGAACAGATCTGGGGAAGGGTACAGAAAAATTGCTGCAGCATTGAAGGGCCACAGAAGCATGTAGTCTCTGTTACCCTTAATGGAATAAGTTTGAAACAACCAGGAATCTTCCTAGAACTGGCCTCCTGGCCAAAATGAGCAATTGATGGAGAAGAGCCTTGTCTAGACTGGTGACCAAGAACCTGATGGTCACTCTAGTTGCGCTCCATGATCATATATGCAGATGGGAAAAACCTACAGAAGGACAAACATCACTGCAACACTCCACCGATCTGGGCATTATGGCGGTATAGCCAAGCTCAATCCTCTCCTCAATGAAGACACATGAAAGCACACTTGGAATTTGCAAAAAAGCACCTAGGACCCTCAGGCTCTGAGAAACAAGATTCTCTGTTCTGATGAACCTCAATTCTAAGCCTCATGTTGTGGGGCTGTTTTTCAGTGGCAGGGACTGAGGGACACATCGGAGTAAAAGAAAAGCTCAGTGCACCAAAATATTGAGATAGCCTTAATGAAAACCTAGTCCAGAGCATTCAGAACCTCAGACTGGGCAGAAAGTTCATCTTCCAACAGGACAATGACCGTAAGCACACAGCAAAAGTGGCTTATAGACAACTCTGTGAATGTCCTTGAGTGGCCCAGCCACAGCCTGGGATTGAACCCAATCAAGTAATCAAAACCTGAAAATGTGTGTCTGCCCTCATTCAACCTGACAGAGCTTGAGAGGTGAAGAGGCGAGGAGAAGAATGGCAGATAATTGCCAAATGATAATGATCAAAGCTTGTTGCTTCATACCCAAAAAGATTTGAGGATGTAATTGGTGCCAAAGGTGCTTCAACAAAGTATTGAGCAAAGGCTGTGAATACTCATAAGCCTGTGAAGGCTTATATACATGTGATTTTTTTTTTTTTTTTTTAATAAATTTGCAAAGATTTCAAACAAACTTATTTCATGTTGTCATTATGGGGTATTGTTTGTAGAATTTTGAGGAAAATAAGGAATTTAATCTATTTAGGAATAAGGCTGTAACATAACAAAATGTGGAAAAAGTGAAGTGCTGTGAATACTTTCAGGATGCACTGTATATATGTATATATATTAGTGCTGTCAATCAATTAAAAACTTTAATCTCGTTAATCACACTCGTGGACTGTGATTAATCATGATTAAATCACAAATTTAAAATACTGGGATTTACCTGTAAATGTGTTGAAAAAGAAATGCATGACAAACTAGTTTAAGGAAACAGAACCTTTCACACTTCTGCCAGGTATGATACATAATCCTTATTATTCTTTTGTTTTTATTCGGCCATTATCAGCCTTTATACTGGCAATAAAACGTTTATCAAGCCACATCGCTTCAATCTCAGTATACATTTACCCAACTATTATCAAAAGTATTTCTAAATAAATACAACAAAACATTTCTTGCAACCTTATGTGAAGTATTATGACAAAATGCATTATAAAGAAGATTTGGACCTGTTCTGCAGGTGCATTAGAGCTAACATTAGCATCATGTTTCATAAGACAATTTATGAGATTGATAGTGCACTTTTACTCAGAACTCACTTCAAACCACCGAGTGGTTGTAATAACTTCCTTTTACAATCAAATGTGGAATTTGGTCGTTTACTGTTGTTAAAATATGCTATTTATAGCCTTTTATATCGCTGCACAAATTAGCATTTCAGATGTCCTCATTCATCTAAAAAAAAAAATCACATACAGACCATATCTTATCGTAATCATGTGTTTATTATCTTATATAATCTATAGTGGCTGTTGTCATGTTTATTTCTGCTGTGTAAAAGCCTTAACATGTAACGTTATGCTTTGGCTGAAACTCACGTTGTTTGATGTTACAACCGCCTCTCGTTCTTAAGTCGTCAGGTATACATTCCAAGTATAATACACATTAGTAAAATAATCTATTTTAATTATTATTTGTCTATATACACTTTGTACATTATAAAAGTAGCCCAAAAAACCGCAAACCACGGCTCTGTAATTTTTCCCGCGACTTTATTTTCAAAATAGCCCACTTGTGCCGTTACCCTAGCAACACTGGTTCGCTGTACCCTCATCCCACGGTGATAGATAACCTTCCGCGCTGCGATGACGGGAAGAAGTTGGGGTCAAACCTTATCAAGCGATTAATTTGCATTAAAAAAATATTAACGCGTAAACATTTTTTGATTAATCGCATGCGTTAACGCGTTAACGTTGACACCCCTAAAATATATATATATATATATATATATATATAGGTACGGTATTTGCAGATTGTGGAGAAATGCTGAGTTTCTTCATTCAGTTCTAACAGTGCTATATATGGACAAAGCGTCTTTCATAAAGGCGATTCAGTAAATGACAAACGAATAATGATTCAGCCTAATACTCCACAAACTGCTCTAACGCAATCCAAAATTAAAGCTGCAGGAGATCTTGGAAAATGCTATCTTTAGCCTGATAGCACTGAAAGCAAACATCCAACCCTCCCTGCAATCGCCGTCCAAAGCCACACCCCCTGAACGCACATACTCTCACAGAACATTACTACATCAGCGGTTCCCAATTCCAGTCCTCGCGCCTTCGCAAACATTTCTTTGTCCTACGCCCTCCACAGAATATATAAATACAGATAAATACATTTAGACCACTTAATTTATTGATTGCTATCGGGATGTGAAGAGAATATCAACCAGCATAACAAAAAATGTTTGTGAAGACAATCACCTATTGCACCTTTAAAGATCAATGCACACAGCCGTATTACACCATTGTCAAATGTTAGTCAAGACTTGAACAAGATGCTGTATAATATCATTTTAAGGTCAGTTTGGACAGCAATTTCTTCCAGTGATAATTGGGTGAAAATATCAAGTTAATACTCACACTGAAATTGGTTTAATGTATATGCAGGCAAATGTGTTTGACATTTAATTTACATCAAATCAATGTCATAGTTTAGATGTCAAATTGACGTCAATGATTTGTGTGTTTGACTGATATGTATTGCATAATATTAATTATTTGTCAGCCTGATTACATTTAAGTAGCATTTTTTTTCTTAACTGGGGCCTCAGACAGCATCGATTTCCCACATCTCCTTTTGAAACATGTCCCAAAATCAAACTGACATCAGAAATTTGCTGTCCATTTGACATCCACACACTCAGGCCACGCCTGTAGATGGCGCTATGCTAGTAGTGATGGGGGAGTCTCTGCTTCAAAAGCATTGCCAATCCTAAAATGAACTGTGACCTTGTCCAGCTCATGTTCTGTCACTCTCAGGTGGGTATGTAGAAAGACTGAACTGCACTGCTGGCTTGCTTTGTTGAAAAATTATGTCCCTAATATTTTTTATCAAGACATTAATTGTAATTTTAGTCGGATGAGTAATGAATCTAGCTGGGACATTAATTTCCAAGGACATTTATAGCAATTTCAAATATCTTAAATTGTTTCTTTCACTCCATAAGACTGAATCTTACCATCTTATACTCCTCCCAGGTTCTGTGGAACTCCAACACAATCTTTCCTCAACTGTATGATGGTTCAGCCCCCACCACACTGTAAAAAAAAATTTAAAAAAGTTGAGAAAACCTAAAAGTTTAAGGCAACCAGCTTCAGCAGATTTTTGAGTTTTCTCAACTTTTGATTTATTTATTTTTTTTATTTATTATTATTTTTTTTTACAGTGCAGCACTTTCTATGTTGCAATAAACCTTGTAGGGGGAGATACACAAGGATAAGACAGAGGCTTATGGCATTTATACTCCTTAAATTCAGAGATTTTTTCTTTATAATTCAGAACAGTACTTAAAAAGCTGAGACTGTATATTTTTAAAGAAATATGTAAAGAAAGATTGTACTTTGGGTGGAAAATGATCCTTTGTGCACATAACAATGTAAACAAATCAAAACTCCCATCAAAAACTACTCAAATGTAAATGTACTTAATCAGGAATTAAAAAGTGGTGGAATTACTGTGAGTTGAAATTATTACTCGAAATTATAACTGTTCTTTGGCACAATTGTCCACATAAAAACAAAAGTAGCACAAGTTTTTTATTTTGGCAGGAAAAAATGTATCATACATTGCTTATTTGCTAATATGGGCATCGACCATGTTAAATGTAATAATGGGCTTGCTACTGACAGCACCAGAACTAAAAAAAATGAGATACTAGGGCAGTACAGGCAGTGTAAGTTATGGAGTGCAGCATTCACACAACTGTTACTCTGAAAATCCAGCCAAGAGTATTTCCAGCTCTTGCTTTTCCCGAGTTAGCCTACTACAGTGTAGGCTACTCTGACACAGATATACTGTAGGCTTATTATTCCAGTAAAACAAGCACAACATTTCCCTGCATGTGTGTGTGGGTAGGACTTTATTCAGTATGTTGCCCGTGGTATATTCTCAGTATATGACACAAGTTATGATTATTGAAGATAATTAATATACCGGCACATCAGTGACTCTTGTGTTTTTCTGAATTCTAGCATACACTCAGAATAAATTTCAATTTAAGAAAAGTATAACAAACCAAATATTTTAAACAAAGATGACAGAAAGGTTAGTTTCTTAATAAGGGCTGCGATAAATGTGTGCACATATATTTTTAATGTACTTTTGAATATTGTATGTTACTTATTGTCAGGTGAGGCAAGGAAGAAGGAGGACTCAAGGATGCAGAGGTTAATGGGCTTTTTAGACTTCAAAAATAAACAAAACACAAAAATTACCAGCTGGGGGAAAAATACAGTCTATGTCCGAATGTCCGAAGCCTGACACTGAACCAAACCTGAACAAGAAGTGCTGGGTTCCAAAGCTCCACACATGAGTTCACCCATGAATGTTTTGGGGCTAGGGCCTTAAATTGAAATTAATTAATTAATTAATCAAATAGGACAGAAACAAATAATAGTGGATGATATTGCATTTAATGCAAATGCGGTTAACTTTATATTTAATTATTAATATTAATATTGTATTTATAATACTTATATTAAATATTTAATAACAATATTTATTATTATTATTACAAATAATATTACATATTTAATATTTCTAATCACTATAGAAACAAAAATGTTTAGAGACTTTTTAAAGCTTTAATAAACATATTCAGCCATTTTTTCTTTTTTCTTTTTTGCACATATGTTGAAATTTGATATTTTTCATCTACATATAGCTTATGGATTATCACTGTCAATCATGACAAATTTCGTGAGTGATAATTTAACATATTCACACCAGCTCACGTTTTACTAAAATAAATTAAGGGATTAACATAAACATAAATGACGATTATTTTTTTTTTTTTACTTGGTTGACATATTTTGCCCACTGTAGTACGTAGAGAGTAAAGATGAGCACGGGCATACAGGCTTGATGCTGCTTGAATTATTTTTAAATAAAAAACGCACATAAATTCATGAGTATTAAATTTGCTTCTTTGAATATGAATTATTTTAATTACAGTGTTTTTCGTAGATTTGACTGCAGCCTTATATAACCCATTGACGAGGCAAATCTGACTGCTACGCGCGAAAATGGGCTTTGGTGTTGTTAAAGCGCCTCTAAGCGGTAAAAAGCTGCAAATACATTTTGTAGACACGGCGGCGAGCGATCCCGCGGTAATAGTTCATTCTGAAATATGTACTATCTGTATAGGTTCACTCTTAGAAGAGATTGAACCTTTAGAGTTCAAAAAAGAACTTTAAAGTGCAAATCTGAACTTCTAGCTATCAAAAAGGTTCAAAGTTGAACTTAAAGGTTCTATAATGATCCACTGATTATTTGGCAGTTATTTTTTGAACCTTTGTTGTGGTAAAAGGTTCATATTAGAACCTAGCATAGTTAAGGTTATTTCATGAACCTTTTCTAAGATGTACTGTAAAGACTAGACTGATTACAGTTAGAACACCATTTGCTTGTTACATTAGTAAATTACTAATTCACAAACTCAGTATTAATGAATTTACTCTTATTCAGTTACTAATTGTGATGTCAGATGCAGTTGTGGTCTCCATCAGTTTAACCAAAATGTTTAGGCCTCGAGTTGATACAATGTGTTCCGTCTGTGCCCCATGCACCTCACATATCTCTAAATTGCACAATAACCTTTAGGGCACTATGTTGTTGTCAATTTTTAGAACACAAATTAAAAATCACAAAAATCAAAGTTCAGTTTTATGTTCATAAATGAACAAGAAGCTATTCTGTGTTAAATTGAGAGGGTGAAATTATTACCCCTAAAGAGAAACTTTAGGTCACACTTTATATTAGGTGGCCTTAACTATGTACTTGCAGCAAAAAATAAGTACAATGTACTTATTGTGTTCATATTGTATTGTAAAACACTTTTGCTGCTATTGAGGAGGGATACGGGTAAGGTTAGGGACAGGTTTGGTGGTATGGGTAGTTTTAAGGGTGGGTTAAGGTGTAAGTAATGGGTCTACAATGTAATTATAAATGTACTTACATAAATGAATTACAGATGTAACTACATACCTACTATAGGTATTTTTAAAAATATAAGTACAATGTAAAAACATGTATGTACACAATACGTGCATTGTACCAAATTATTAATTTAAATGTAAGTACATATTAGTTAAGGCCACCTAATAAAGTGGGACCAAACTTTATATTCAATAGGCTATCTTCATATTTTACACCTGTGCATCCTTTAACATTTCACATTCAACCTTCAAATCTCAGAAAACCTACTAATTCAGCTCAGAACAAAACAAGTGACAAAAGTTATTTTAAATGAATCTGGTTGGCAAACACCTTTTAAACATGATCAGGTTGGGCCTGTGTTTATATTATTGAGGAACACCATTATGTCATTAACACTCCTTCAAATGTGAAGCAAATCTGTTGTGTAAGGTTTCATCAGCAAGATTATTTTTCTTTCTTTCTTTATTAGTAGTTTTATTATTGTTGTTGTTTTTATCATTATCATTATTATACTATTATTATTACTATTGTGATTATATTGTTTCGATTTTGAGAATAAAAACAAACAAAACAAAAACATTTAAACCAGGCCGAGGGTTTCTGGGCTTGGTGCATAACGAAACGCAAAGCACTGAAACTGTTTCGCGCGAGGTCAGAGGTCGCGCGGAAAAACCGTTACAAACAAACATTCAAGCGTAAGCAGCGGCACTCAGTGGAGCAGCACGAATATCTGAGGTAAGACAACAAAACCTTTCAAATAAACTATGATCTTTTTGAAAAGCTATGAAAATAACACCTACGTAATGTCATAATTGTGTGTTTCATAATGAATAAATGACGATGGGCCACAGAATTGTAGAAAAATTAAGTACAAACGATGTTAATGTGGCCACAATATTAAGTTAGTTTACCGGTCCAGAGTTCACCAACAGAGGGCGCTGCGAGCTACATTGAGTGCTTGGTCACGTGCCGCTATTTCATTCGTGAAGAACCTGGAGGACAGACGCTATTATCATCAATTCTCAAAAGAGACACCATTGTCCCTATCAAGGTAGTATGTTGAATTAAAATAATACTGTTTGTATGTACTTTATAACTGCCTTTATAACTATAATTTCATGTTTTAACAGACTGAAATTGATGGAGATATTTTAATGAACCTAACTGAGACTACAAAAGCTTAAATATTACCAAAAATGAAGGACTAAGTTAAATTCATAAGATTACAAGAAAACCTAAAGACTGAGATGCCAGCAAGACCACAGACACCACGAGTAAGTTGCTACTCTACGGGTT
This sequence comes from Onychostoma macrolepis, assembly GCF_012432095.1. Classification (NCBI taxonomy): domain Eukaryota; kingdom Metazoa; phylum Chordata; class Actinopteri; order Cypriniformes; family Cyprinidae; genus Onychostoma; species Onychostoma macrolepis. The sequence goes on along the minus strand of NC_081170.1, from coordinate 24,417,836 downwards.
TAAAAATTTGTGGGCACATTTAGGCTACTAATTATTATTAACTATTATAACTGCTGCCGTCTGGTCAACACTACAGAGCTCTGAGAACCAGAACGACCAGACACAGGAACAGTTTCTTCCCTCAGGCTAATTATTTAATGGGATGTACGGAAGAACTTAGAGACTTTAACATTTTCTCGCATTTATGCATTTGGTTGACATTGTTATTACAAAGCAACTTTCAGTGCATTCCCACTTTTAATGGGATGCTCAGTTAGGTGTAATGCTCAGGTCAGGTGTCGTCATATGTTTAGCCGAACTATATTGTGATCTTTGCAAATCATTGAGCTGTTTTTACCATACTAACATGCACCTTTCTGCAAACTTGTTTTGTAGGACTTCTTATTGATATTTCACCTGGATCAGTCTCAAGACAACATATTGTTTGTTTGTAGCAACATATTGTAGCAATAAAAAAGACTTGAGAGAAGAGTTTTTTTTTTCTTTGAAAGGACAAAGCAAACAAGATCAAAAATAATTCAAGGTCTGTTTGATTAGATGTGCACATATACATGGTAATTTCCACAATGCAGTAAGTTTATAATTTTAGAGAATGATGAGGCTAAAAATGTTTTTCTCTATTTTCAGGTATGCAACAGGTGAACACAACAAGATGTCTTCAGCCCTGGTTACCAAATAACAGTTCTTGAGAGTAAAGACTGGCAGAGGATGTGCTTAAAAACAAATTCCAAAAGAGAAAGATCACCTTTGATTAATGTTGAAGAAATAAATGAAATTTGCTGCAGGTTCAGCAAAGAAAACAGATCATTTTACCAGGAGTCCATCAAAAATATGGCAGCCATTGTAGAGGTAGGTTTGCTAAAATAAAGTGACACTTCGATACTTACATTTCTATTATCAAGTGAGAATGTTTCAGGTATATGTTTATTTTTCTATTATTTATTTATTTTGTAGATGGATGATCTATCTGGCCAAGATTTGTATCAAAAGAGGCCAAGGCCAGTAGGGGTAAGTGTCACAGACAGAGTCTGGTGGCACAGACAGTGATCAACGAGTGCTAAAGAAGAGCAGTTGGGGTAGATATTGTTACTGAGTTGAATGAAGAAAAACAAATCTGCGTTGGTTTGGCACACAAAGGTAATAAATCACTGATTTACATGAACAGTAATGCTAAGAATCACAATTATCAGAAACATAGTATGCCATATTCAATTTAACACATTTTATATTTAAGGTCTCAATGGTTGCTGCTGTCCTGCTGTTTCCACTTCTATTAAAGGAGAATCAGAGATCTCTTCATGTCATCAGTGAGGCGAGTGCATTTGGAACAGTGTATCCATAATATTTAAATCTATATTTTTTTCTTTTTCAACCCCTTCTCCTGGTTATCATTTCTTCTAAACATATAGTTAGGGGTTATTCTGTGGAACGGTTTGTGTCCGTGCATGTTCCACAGTAAAATCAGCAAGAATGAATAGAGGGAATATTCAAACAAAAATAAAAATTCTGTCATAATTTACTCACCTTCATGTTGTTTCAAACTTGTATGACTTTCTTTTGTTTTGTGAAAGAAATTATTTTCAAGAATGTCACTGAAAATTGTTGTTCTGGACCCCGGTGATTTTCATCATATGGACATTCTTTAACATTCTTAAAAATATCTTATTTTGTGTTCTGCAGAAGAAAAAGGGTTGTTTGGAACAACATCAGGGAGAGTAAATGACGACAAAATATCCCTTTAATGGGTCATATACTTTTGATTACAATTTGTTATTTAGAATTAACTGTTTTCTCACTGATGTCAACTTATAATATTAGTAAAGGATTCTTGCAAACAAAAAAACTCATAATGTAGTTTTTCATGACTACTTGCCACCCTCTCTATTATCTTAATTATGTTGATAATACAGTTTACACTGCCTCATCTTTCTTTTCAAAGCCTCTTTTACATTGACAGGTTCAAAAATAGTCAAAGATTTATTGCTGACTCATTTTTTAATCTTAATTAAAAAAAAAAAAGAATTCACTTTAACTACTAAATATTGTTATAGTATAACCTTATTTTCTCCTTACATACACATACAACCACATACACCCAACCCCGTGCTGTTTATAAAGGGACGTGCCTTGGATGCAGAGTCTCTTTTTTAATTAAATTAATGTATATGTATATAAATGCATGATGTCGATTGTTATTTATTAATGTGTTTGTTGGTTTGTTTGTAACACATATTTATGTTTGATTGTTGTTTATTTATTTATTTATTTATGTGTTTGTTGGTTTGTTTGCAACACATTTATGTTTGATTGTTGTTTATTTATTTATTTATGTGTTTGTTGGTTTGTTTGTAATACATATTTATGTGTTAAACAGTTTGTGGACAATCACAGTGTTCTGTCTATATAGTGAAATTGGATTAATAATGTATAATAATATTAATAATAATTTTATGGTAACACTTTATTTTGATGGTCCCTTTTGAACATTCTGTTGACACTAAGTAATGTTGCAACTACATGTCAACAAACTCTCATAAGAGTATTAGTAGACTGTCTGCTTCATATCTACTAACTCCTTATTGTGTTGGTCTCCCAACAGATATTCAACTGACTAAGTAACTTTGCAAGAACGTGTCAACTTAATCTAACCCTAACCCTACCAGTCAACTAATACACTACTAACACTCTAATGAGAGTCAGTAGAAATGTAGGTGCAACATTACTTATAATCAATAGAATGTGTTAAAGGGACCATCAAAATTAAGTGAAACCAATTTTATTGCTATCTAGAAAAAGGTTAAAAAAAGGAACCCATGAGGGTCATTAATGCACCTTTAAGTGAAGGTTCCAATTGGAACCTTTTCAAAAAGGTTCAAAAATGAACCTTCAAGGTTCCTCCACAGTTGCAATCTCCAGGAACCTCAAAAGGTTAATTTTTGAACCTTTTCTTCTAAGAGTATATATATATATACAAATTGTACTATGGGTACTTTATATAAACCTGTATAAAATTCTATATAAACATACCAAAGGTTTGCATATGTTGCTTCAATACACTTGCATATTTAAATAACACATACCCTGCTAACATATTGTCTTAACATACATTACCATATAAAAATTCATCATATAAACATATACTAATTTTACCATGGGTGTTTGTATATGGAATAAACCAGTATAAACTTCTATACAACCCAGCAAACAATGACTTGGCGGTCCACCAGCGGTTTTTGGGCGGCACAAATTCAGCGGCTTAATATGGTCGGACCACCGTCGGCACACCATCGGCGAGCCGACCAATCTAAAAACGCTGTTTTTGGGTGGCACGCCACCAGCGGTTTGCCGCGGCTGGGCCTCCGTCGGTGCACCAGTGGCAAGCGGAGGGTCTGTCCTGTGTTTCTACTGAGCTCTTACATGACATCTTTGTTTTATAAATTATATATATATATTACATTTATGTATTACATTACATTTTTACAGTTAAAAGGAATCTGAAGCACTGAATAAAAATATTGAGAGTTATAATTATTAACAAAAGTATAGTATAAAAACTGCAAGCACATTTTTAAATGAAATAAATAGTTTGAATGATCGTAAAAACAACAATACAAAATCTAATAAAAAAATAACAAAAAATCTATAAAAATAAAAGTGCTACTTTGTCCCACTATCACGTGCGGGTTGCAGTTTACACCTATGTATGAATGGGTCATATAACTACAAAACGATTAAAATTCAAAATTAAATAAAAAATGTTGTTGTTTATGTTCTATATAATGTTTATTTAAATGGTGCGTGACTGTGATGTGTTTTGATGGACGCAAGCTCTGAGTCTCATTCAAACGCTGCAGCAGGGAGTTACCATGGAAACGGGGCGGCAACTCTCAAACTGACTGCTGCAACACTGCATCTCTCGCTGCTGTTTTCACCGTTTTCAGTTGAGTTTAGTTCTTAAAATCACACAAATATTACATACAACTGTTCCTGACACTTTTCTTTCTTGTAATTGATACCCTTCTGTTGAATATTTACTTCATAAAGACGGTTTAGTGTCTTCGAAAAAGTCAGTTAGCATCTCAACTGTTTTCAGACGATGTATGCTAACTCTGTATACTGAGCTCTGATTGATCAAAGTTTTGACTTTTCATCACATATTTATGTGTAGTTGGGATATTTTAATAGCTTTGTAAAGGTTTTGTCAGTGGGTTATTGGAATTAGAATGTGTGAGGAAACGGGTAAGCTGCATGAGAAAGCTCATTAAATCACTTCATATATGCAAATATGTAGTGAAAAAAATGCATATCACCATGCATCTTTTACAATTCTTTATTAAAGTTATTTTAAGAAGGTTTTGACATCCAAACATGAGTGAGTGATGTTAAAATGTATTTTATTTCTGTGATCAAAGATGAATTTTCAGCATCATTACTCTTCAGTTTTACATGATGATTATTCAGAAATCATTCTAATATGCTGATTTGCTGCTCAGGAAATATTCCTGATTCGTACTTTGTTTTGTGTGTATTATTCAGGATTCCTTAATGAACAAAGTTTAAAATGAACAGTGTTTATTTGAAACAAAAATATTTACTCTCACTTCTCATCAATTTAATGCATCCTTGCTGAATAAAAATGAATTTATTAAAAAACCTCACCGACTGTAAACTTTAGAACAGTATTGTACAATACCATTTAAAGATCTGGAGTCTATTTAACAATGACTACGTTTACATGGACATCAATAATCTAATTATTTACCTTACTCTGAATAAGACAATATTATGATTAAGGTGTTTACATGAGTTGCTTTTAGAATAATCCTCATCATGTGGAGATCATGTGACACTGAAGACCGGAGTAATGATGTTAAATTCAGCTTTGATCACAGCAATACATTACACTTTTAACATATTCAAATTCAAAAAAAAAAAAAAAACAGTTCTCTTGAATTGTAATATCATTTCACAATGTTATTGTTTTAACTGTTTTTTGAGTTGTGAGTATAAGAGACTTCTTTCAAATATGTAAAAATCCTACTGACCCCAGACTTTTTAACAGTTGTGTAAATTAGTTATGATGTTCCTCCCACTTCAGTAATACTGTGGCATATGTACACTGTAAAAAATCCAATTAACAAAACGTTGAAAGGGCAAAAATATTTGGTTACACTTTATTTTAATAGTCCACTTTAGACATTCTACTAACTATAAGTAACTTTGTAACGACGTGTCAACTAATTCTCATTAATTTGCAGCTACATGTCTACTAACTCAGCAGGGTAGGTTTAGGGTTAGTAGAATAAGTTGACATATACTTGTAAAGTTTCTCATAGTCAGTATGTTGTATGTTGTGGACCCATCAAAATAAAATGTTAGAAGATATTAAGCAGACAGTCTACTAATACTCTAATGACTGCTAGTTGACATGTAGTTGTAAAGTTACTTACTGTTAGTAGAATGTCTAAAGTGGACTATCAAAATAAAGTGTTATCAAATATTTAAGTTGAACTCTTTTTATTGCTTGTGCTTAGTTGAGAAGACATTAAGTCTGCACAAATATATTTTGAAAATATTAAATGAATGGTTATTTTCAAATCCAGTCAACATTCCGAATGCTAAATGTTGACTAAACTAATAAAAACAAATCCAGCCAACACTGAGATCATTCCGCACGTGCACGAGCCTGAGTGACTTCGCGGGAGAAACAGCACCGCCATTTTGTCAAGTTCACGAGTCAGGTGAGTTGCACTAAATAAATGTTATTTTTTAGACTAAATTTAACGAGAAAATCATGCAACATATCCAATTTTTTTGAGTGGACATTTAGAAAGTTTTATGAGTTGTTAAAAAGTGGATATAAGACAGTGTATGTCAAGTTCAGGCATCAAGTAAGTCAAGTGGCACTGAATAAATATTTATACTTAACGTTATACTGCATTTATAAAAACGTATATTATAAAGGTGTAAATGTTTTATTTAAAATGTATATATTTATTAGTGGTGGGCCGTTATCGGCGTTAACGTGCTGCCTTAACGCGAGACTCTTATCGGGCGATAAAAAAATATCGCCGTTAATCTATTCTCAAAGTTGGGTTGGGAGCTGGGTCTATACTACGCAAGCTATGATGACTTTCACCTGATATTTTAGCGCGGATGTATACCTAGCCGAATTGCACTGTAGGGGGCGAGAACGAGTCTTCGAACCTGTGTGTATGCGTGCTAAAATGGATGCAGCTATGAAGCAGCCGGGTTTGCTTCAGGGAAAATGTATTTTTAAGAAGCTTCCCAATGAAGATCGGCAAGTCATTTCTGTCTCTACGTTACATGGTCACGCTCTCTGTATCGCGCACAGCGGAGTTCCGCCCAGTTCGCACACACACACACGTGGCGCACACACAAGTAAGCACACTCCCACTCCTATTTGTAAATATTAAGCAAAACGTCTATTTAAATATGACTTCTGCGTGTCTCTGTGTTAATGTATGGCGCAAGACGCGCGGGTTAGTTCACTACTCATACAGAAGACCGCGTGACGCTTGCGGTGATATTAACGTCTGTCGTCTCACTAAATGAGGACATAAATACATGAACAACATCTCCAGAACTGCTCTGAGAGTCACTTCACGAGCGTTTCATTTGAGAAAAACTATCCTCATATCATATACACAGAAACGTAAAGGTATTCACGGCAACCCGTCAGAAAAAAAAGTTCGGTTTCACTTGAAGACATTGGGCAGAACATAATAGGCTACTACTATTAAAACTATTATAACCTTATCTTTAAGGAATAATCATACAATGTCTTCAATGTTATTATCAATATTAAATTCTTGATGACTGCTAGTTGTTTACTACTAGTAGTGAATTTATTCTGATCTACTTGGCAGAATTCAAATGAGCCATTTTAATCTAGATTAATTCCAAGATTAATCTAGATTAAAAAAATTAATCTATGCCCACCACTAATATTTATACACAGGCGTACAACATCAATAAAAACATTGAATAAGCGTTGTATGATACGTTATGTCTGAGGGAAATTTAAGTTAAGGGAACGTGCTCTCACCTTGTTTAATCCATAAAACACAATGTCAAAAGTGGCTCAGTAAACACTGGGACAACTGATCAATCAATTTGTAAAACGTCACCATTGGTATTTATTAACAACAGGCAGGACCATTATATTTTGATATTATTTTATGCTATTTAATGTAACTTAGCCCTATAATATGAAATGTGCATGTTCTATTACAAATCCAGTCAGCATCAATGCTCCCTGTTGTGCAATGGATGGATTTATGCCAAAAAAAAAAAAAATGGTTTCAACTTCTTTTTCATCACAAATTGACTTAATCAACTGATATTGATACATTGTAAGTGATTTAAAAGGCATCATTTAATTTTTTTAACTTAAAATGTACTTTTCTTTCTCCATCAGGGTGTGGCCAAAGGTTTCATAAAGCCGTGTTTCCACTGTCGGGCCAAAAGCGGGCGTGCTAGTGCGTGCCAGGGCCAGTCGCGTTTCCACTGTCACTTAATGGGCTTGATTGTGCCTCGTCGGTGCTTCCTCAGGGCCAACGGCCGGGGGTTTTCTGGCCCGACGAAAACCTTGGGCCAAAGCGGGCCAACTGGGGCTAGAGGAGTGTTTATGAACAAAGGCGGAGTTTCTCTGCGTCTTGAGAGCGTCAGCGCTACAGATAATTTCATAAAGTTAACAGCTATAACACCAGCATTAAATGCTTTTAAAATAATTTTAGCTCAAAACTCACTTTCAGACAGCAGCGAGTGTTTGAAATAACTTGATCCGATGTGGATTATCACCATACAAGGCAGAAATATTTATAAGCGATGCAAAAGACTATGCACGCTAGCCATTAACATTACCATACTAAACATGGTAAATACGACCGCTTGAAGAAATCCGACGTCAGCTTCTCATTCTCTATAACAATCGTGTATTTATTTAGTAACATATTTTATCTGTCATAAGACTCGTCTCGAGACTTTAGCTCCGTGTTTCATAAAAATATACAGTATAATGTTTTTTGTTCGGGAGCTCCCTCTGCTAACGTGATGTATACTGTGACTACAAATAAACAGAAACAGACTCTACTGAATAAGTAGGGTAGGCCTATTTGTCCTCTTTCTTTTGTGAAATTATGGTTCACATTGCTTTATTTTTGTATGACTAATTTTCAATCCTGACAAATTAATTCATTATGATCAATGTATCACTTAATAGGCTATTGTAAAACATCGATGCTTTTGAATTTAAATCTAACAAAACATGCAAACAAACAACCGCTTTTATCATGTTCGTTTTGTTATCGCGCTAGTTCCAGTGACTTATTTCTGATTAGTTTTCTGATAACTTCTCTCTGTTGATGAAATGATGGGGTTGCGTGATGTTGTTCCAGAGAGGCGTGTAAAGGGCGGGTTTTAGTGAAGCACAGCGGAGCTTCTGGCCCGACGGTGGAAACGCATCATGATTTTGGGCTCGGTGCTACAGGTCTGAGGCTATTAGCCCCGCCCGGCCCGTTTAGAGCGCTGGCTCGCACTGGCCCGCACTGGCCCGACAGTGGAAAAGCGGCTATTGGTGCTTTGTCATCACCGCAAGATTTCAGATGCAACCCAGTCAGTTCTTCCAAGGCACCAAACACCAGACCACTCCACTGCAACTACATACTGTGTGTACCTTCAAGACTAGGAGTTTATTGTTTTCATTCCAGGTAATGTGTGTAAATGTTTAGAGTGTTTACTACAATTAAACGCCTAAAAGACTCTCTACCATCCACATTGGACTCACACCAGTTTGCCTACCGTAGCAATAGGAGCACAGAGGATGCAGTTTCCATGGCACTGCACTCTGTGCTCACTCACCTGGACAATAAGAACACTTATGCACGTATGCTGTTTGTTGACTTCCGCTCAGCATTCAACACTGTCATCCCAACCAAGTTAATAGCCAAACTTGGAGACCTGGGCATCAATACCTCAATGCGCAACTGGATTTTGGACTTCCTGACCAACAGACCCCAGAATGTTCGATCAGGATTCACCTGCTCCACATCCATCACACTTAACACTGGTGTACCACAGGGCTGTGTGCTAAGCCCGTTTCTCTACTGCCTCTTCACCTCCGACTGCAAGCCTGTGTATGGATCTAATTCCATCGTCAAGTTTGCAGACGACACCACGGTGATTGGCCTCATCAGTAACAACGATGAGACTGCATATAGGGAGGAGATCCAGCACCTGGCCACATGGTGCACTGAAAATAACCTGCTCCTCAACACCACCAAAACGAAGGAGCTCATCGTGGACTTCAGAAAGGAGTCAAGAGGCACACACGACACCATCCACATCAATGGAATGGCTGTTGAGCGTGTCTCCAGTTTCAAGTTCCTGGGGATCCACATCTCGGCGGACATGTTGTGGAAAACCAACACCTCCAGCCTGGTCAAGAAGGCTCACCAGCGCCTCTTCTTTCTGAGGACACTGAGGAAGAATCAGCTCTCCTCGGCTATCCTGGTGAACTTCTATCGCTGCGCAATAGAAAGCATCCTGACCAACTGTGGCACAGTATGGTATGGGAGCTGCTCTGTTGCGGAGCGCAAGGCACTGCAGCGGGTGGTGAAAACTGCCCAGCGCATCACAGGGACTCCACTACCTGCCATCGAACATATCCAGAGGAAACGCTGTCTGCATCGAGCTCGCAGCATCCTTAAGGACTCCTCTCACCCAGCCCACAGACTGTTTTCTCTCCTGCCCTCCGGCAGGCGTTTCAGGTGCCTCCGGACCAGGACCAGCAGATTAAAGAACAGTTTCTTCCCCAGAGCTGTCTCTTTACTGAACTCTAACCCCCGTTGATCCACTTCCTCATATATTGTTAACTCTTCTCTCCTACCTCACATCGGCCTTATTTGCACTACTGAATGTAAATTTTTATTACAGTAACAACTGTTTACTTTTGTATCTTGCACTACCATACCTAATTGGATTACGCTCATTTGCACTGCCGACTGTTGTTTACATTATCAATGTTTACATTAGCATTTTGCACCGTATTTCTAATTGTAATATGCAATCACTTCCACTGCACTTTTACACCTTGTTTATAGTAATAGCCATCTGTATATATATTATATTGATAGTACATATCACCTGTAAATTCTGTTTATAGTAATAGCCATCTGTATATTTATTCACTATACATATTCACTTGTAAATTCTGTTTATAGTAATAACCATCTTTCTATATATATTTATACATATATTCAGTACATATCCTTGTCCTGGAATAACAATGAGCAAAACGCCGGTGAACCGTGGGCGGCGTCCGCCGGAGGGCCGCCGACTTTGCCACCAGTGGTAAGACCGCTGGTCTTATGTTAGCTGGGAAGCATACTGAATGTTTGCATATATGTTGTTTAAATTCAGTACATATCCTTGTCCTGCACTTATTCAACCATTGTATATCCTGCACTTGCTGCTATTGCACTTCTGGTTAGACCTAAACTGCATTTCGTTGCCCTGTACCTGTACTTGTGTAATGACAATAAAGTTGAATCTAATCTAATCTAATCTAATTATTGTGTGCAAGGATATTTTTTTTAGCGTAATCAAACTGATTATGAACCACGGACCGACCGTGGACCACCAGCAAACAGTAATTATAAACCAGCGGCTCGTCAGCGGACCGCTGTCGGAAAAACAGTGGCTGCCACTGGTGGTCCGCTGGAATAACGATGAGCAAAACGCCGGTGAACCGTGGGCGGCGTCCGCCGGAGGGCCGCCGACTTTGCCACCAGTGGTAAGACCGCTGGTCTTATGTTAGCTGGGAAGCATACTGAATGTTTGCATATATGTTGTTTAAATACACTTGCATTTATAGATTACACATATATTGTTCACATATGTGACCCTGGACCACAAAACAGTCATAAGTAGCACGGGTATATTTGTAGCAATAGCCAACAAGACATTGTATGGGTCAAAATGACTGATTTTTCTTTTATGCCAAAAATCATTAGGATATTAAGTAAAGATCATGTTCCAAGAAGATATTTTGTAAATTTCTTACCATAAATATATCAAAACTTAATTTTTGATTATTAATATGCATTGTTAAGAACTTCATTTGGACAACTTTAAAGGCGATTTTCTCAATATTTGGATTTTTTTTTTTTTTTTTGCACCCTCAGATTCCAGATTTTCAAATAGTTGTATCTCAGCCAAATATTGTCCTATTCTAACAAACCATACATCAAGCTTCATCAAAGCTTCTACGCATACGTCTCTATGGGTACAATACAGAGGGTGCGTCCGAAATCGCATACTTCCCTACTATATAGTATGCGAAAAACAGTATGCGAGGCGAGTAGTATGTCCGAATTCATAGTATTCGAAAAATAGTAGGCAAGAAGTACCCGGATGACCTACTACTTCCTTCCGAATTCTGTAGTAGGCATATGATGGACACTTTACTATCCCATGAGGCCGCGGGAGAGGCGGCGTCATCATATTCGAAAAATGCCAGAAAGCCGCGACGCGGCTGTCTTCAAGTGTAAAGTACCTCAGGGAAAAACATTGTTGATGTTCATTGTGGTTAACTTGTATTTGTTTAACATCATCCAAGTAAACGACTGACTTGTTGAGGGTTTAACAAACAGATGAAACGATTGTGTGAATTGGGTGTAAAAAGATCTCTAATCATTACCAATCAGATGGAGTTACGTTAACCTCAATGTAGTACATCAGCTTGTTAACGCTGCTTTCTTTAAATAGACGGTTCGTTAAGCGTTAAGAATTTAAATCATTAACGATGTTCGCACAGTGAAGTGGGTTCTTTAAATTTTTGCGCTGTTGTGAAGACGCATGACACGTGTCAACATCAACATGGCGGATGTAGTATGTCCGAATTCCAATCATACTACCCTCATTTATAATATATAGGACGTACTTTTTTTAACGGTCGAGTAGTACGTTCGAATTCAAATGTAGTACCTACACAAGTAGTATGCGATTTCGGACGCAGCCAGAGCGTTCTGTTATTGTTTACATGGTCGTCAAGGATACGCAGAGAGAATGTGGGCAGCCACACCATCGTTTTCAAAGGTCTCCGTTTTGGTCCGTTTACACTGAAATGCTACCCCAGAGTTTTCAAACTAAAACGGGGTCTGCAGCGTTTTCAAAAGTCTCAGTTTTCGACCTCGAAAACGCCGGAGTAGTGTAAACGATAGGCGTATCCGTAGCAAAAGTTATGCGTTTTAAAACGAAAACGCACTAGTGTAACGGGGCCTAAGAGTAGATTGAGAAGCAATGGCTGGAATGAAATCTGTTAAGAGCCCCTGCTCTTTTTTTCTTTTTTTTTCTTTCCTTCTTTCCTGAGTGCAGCTGCTAATTGGATGGGGGCGGAGACTATTAAACACCTGAGGCCTCTACCTATTTAAAGGGTCATAATGCCCATTTTCCACAAGTTGATATTATTCTTTAGGGTCTTAATGGAAAGTCTGTAACATAGTTTGGTTAAAATTTTTCATTGGTAGTGTAAAAAACACCTTTTTTACCCTGTCAAAAACAGCTCTTGTAAGAGCAAGCCGTATTTTGTCATTCTCCTTTAAATCTGAATAAGCACTTCTGACCCCGCCCCTCTCTTCTGAGCCGCTCTCTGAGGGACTGTTTACTTTAGCCGCATTCATCGTGAAACTTGCTAATTAGCACATTATTAGGAAAGGCAATTTGCAAAGATTCATTTAAAAAACCCTGTACTCACTTCTTCTGGAGGTGAAGCTGGATCATGAATGATTCGCGCGAACATAGATGCATTTAGGTAGATGGAGGGCGCATTCCCTTCAGAACCAAACCTAATCCTCTTCAGCCGCTCAGATGTTGGGAGTAAATGACAACTGCTATGTTCATTATTACATCCAACAACAAAACACCATTGTCATTCTTGTCTACATCTGCTCCGGCGGTGAAACAACTGATGACAGTCCACTCAGGGCGGTCTGAGGTAAGACACCAGTGCACTCTGTGTTAAAAGGCTGATGTCAATCAAACTATAGTGGGAGCGGTCTTTGTCCATGTGACGTCACACAGACAGACGGCTCGATTTGAGAAAGGGGTAAAGATTTTAGTAGATTAAAACAAAACCACTGGGTGGATGATTTTTACCATTATAGGGTGGTTGTGTACACACACTGCCAACACACATTTCAGTTCGAACTACTTGTAAAAGTGCATGTAGCATTATATGACCCCTTTAAAAATCAAAGCAGCAAAAACGAAAATATTACTGGCACAAACAAAGCACAAATAATTGAGTCTGTTTTGGATGAATTTGGAGCATGTTGGGGGGGCTGGTGACGTCATTGCCTATAATTCAATGTCTAATATTTTAAAAACCGAAGCAGCACAAATGAAACTTTTACCGGCACAAACCAGAACAAACAAATTACAAACAAACGAGACTATTTGGGCTGACTTTGGAGTATGTGGGGGGGCTGAGTGACCTCAGAATGACCTATAAATATTATTTTAATATCTAAAAAACCAAAGCAGCACAAATGAACTTTTTTACAGAACAAACCAGCACAAACAGAGCACAAACGATTGAGATTATATTGTGGATGTTTTGCGTTGGGTGGAGGGCCAACTTCATGGAGGTCCAGTGTGGTATTCAAAGTATGTACCTGATTATTCTGCAATGGTTGAGCCCCTCAGAGCACTGAGTTGAAGATCTTCTTCATTCACCTGGACGCCTGATGAGCAGACAAGTTTTGAGCAGGTGAAATATCTCATAATTAATAGCCCTGCCATGGCACTGTTTGACCCTGAGCTACACACTATCGTCACAACTGATGCTTCTAATCATGGCCTGGGTGCCGTTCCAACCCAAATGCACCTGGATGGGTCTGAAAAGACTGTTGCTTTTGCATCACGTACATTGACACAAGCAGAATGCAAATACTCCACAATAGAGAAGGAAGCTTTAGGATGTATGTGGGCATTGGAATGTTGCAGCTGATTGCTTGTCTCGCTTGCCGTTACAGAGCAGTGGTCCTGAGCTGGAGGATGATGTGGAAGTGGTTGCGCTTGCTTCAACCCTTATGGCCATATCAGCTGATGAATTCAGGGTGGCTGCCTGTCCAATATATTGTTAACTATAGTATTTCAGTTCACTGCGGTCAGGCCAGCCTCCACTTTGAAAAACACTGTCATTCTAGCCGCCACGTTATTTTGTGTTGCGCGCATATACTAGGCGTTGCGGTAATAGCGTGTAAAAACTCAAATCAAAGGAAAAGTGATCTCTGGCATTCATTTATTGAGCCAGTTTCTGTCAATAATGAATAAACGAATGAACGAATATATAAATGAACAAATAAATGAAATCAATTAATTTAAAATAATACAAATGTTTAAAAAACGGTCTGATAAAATGAAAATGTTGAGTAATATTAAATGTAGAATTTCCAAATAATATGAAAATACCTGTCTGATGAGAAATAACAAAATAAAAGCCTTTCAAAACTTGCATATAACCACATTTATCTGTAAATGCACATAGTTATAAAAAGAAAACTCCCTGTTTCCACACACCAGTTTCAATCCAGATTGACAGTCCACAGTGTATCACTCAACCAGTTTCAGGACTGTCTGATGTTGCATTACAAAATAACTCATTTATGACCAGTTTTGTCTTTGATTTTGAAATAAGATCCCTGGTTCCACAGACCAGTTTCAATTCAGATTAATAGTCCACTACCCCAGTGTGTCACTCAGCCAGTTTCAAGACGATCTGATGTTGCATTACAAAATAAAAGCCCTCCAAATATCATATTCTATCTGTTCTGCCTTTTATTTTGGATAGCTCTAAAAAAAATTAACTCCCTGGTTCCACAAACCAGTTTCAATTCAGATTAACAGTTCACTGCCCCAGGGTGTCTCTCAAGCAGTTTCAAGACGATCTGATGTTGCATTACATAATAAAAGCTATCCAAATATCATATTCTACCTGTTCTGCCTTTTATTTTGGATAGCTCTAAAAAGGAAACTCACTGGTTCCACAGACCAGTTTTACTTTTGGCTGACAGTATATCTCATCAGAGTGTCACTCACACATTGACTAGACTTTCTGATGTATAATTTCAAATCGAAAGCCCTCTAAAAATTCCCATGTGTGCTGTTTGTTCTGTGAATTCAGATTAGGTAATAAAGGAAACTCCTTATTTACACAGACCACTCTGAATTCAGATTGATAGTACACCACTCCAGAGTGTCACTCCAGCAATGTCAGAATTGGCTGATGTTGAATTGCAAAATAAAAGCCCTCCAAATATTCATATATAAGCTAGGTTGTTTATATATTTAGATAGTTCTAAAAAGGAAACTCCCTGTTTCCTCAGACCACATTCAGTTCAGATTGATAGAAGACTCTCTCGGTGAACGTTTAGCCTAGATGTCACTCACCCAAAGTCAAGACTATCTGATATTACATTACAAAATTTAAGCTGTTCAAAAGCTCATATACTTGTTTTCAAAGACCACTTTCATTTCAGACTGATTTTTACAGTACACAGTATCACTCAGCCAATGGCTGATGATGAATTACACAATAAAAATGAATATAAAACACAGATAAAATGTCATATGGGTACATAGTGCTTTCCATTTTTTCTCATTAATAATACAAGTTTTCCTGGTTTTACAGATGAGTATCCTTTAAAAAGATATAGCGTCTGTTCAACTAAAAGTCGGCTAATAGTTTATTTCCAACAAAAAGACACTCAAAAAAGTGGAGATGACAGAGGATGCACAAGGAAGAAGTCATTCTTATGATCTGAAGTGCAACACTTAAATCAACTCTGTTGTAAAGACAACTCTGGAAGAGACATATTCCTATGGCCTCTGCCTATATGTTCTGCCATTTCACAGGTTTCTCATCTGTGTTTGGACATCATTCTTAAATATCTCTGTTGTGCAATACAAATGTAAATTATATATGAAACTTTTATGTGTTAAATGCATCTACATCTGTTGTATCACTGATCAATAAAAATGTTTGTAAATTCAACTTTAAAAATTCTTTGATCTTTGCCCATGTTATCTTACAGAATGCCTGCCACAGGTTGGTATAACTGCTTTATAAAATGTATATAACTGTTTCTTCCTTATCAACCATCAGTTCTTCTCTTCATCATTGTTTTTGTTCTCTTTGACTAATCCCAGTGGTTAGAAGATTTTGTTTATGGAATTTTTTTGAAAGACAGGCAGTTTGTGCCTTATCAAGTCAAGTCAAGTTGAGCTTTATTGTCATTCCGCTACATGTGGGGGCATACAGTGGAACAAAATGTCGTGCCTCACAGGACCACGGTGCTACATTAATACAGGCATACAACAATGAAGTAAGACAGTATAAACCTATACACAACTATCCTACTGATAGATTTTGACTATAAATATACTATATATAAAAACATTTTACCTATACATAAACTAAAAATACAAACTATACGAATGCTTCAGATAAATATTGTACATGTGCAAAGAGAAACATTGTGAGTCAAGCAGATGGCTGGGGAACAGTGCAGGATGATTTGTAGTGCATGAGCATGTAAACATACATATATTACTGAGTCTTTTGTGGGATTGTAAACACACAGCAGTATGTGTGAAAAGTGTCTAGTGCGCATAGAGGAGAGTGTGCTACTACAGGTGGTTTATACAGGCCCACTCACCTGTATGTAGCACACTTCGATTGCACAAAAAAAGTTCCATATGTTATTTTCTTTGATGTGGCAAGGTTGGGGGGGGGGGGGGGGTTGAGATGGTAGGGGGCTTGTATGGGGTTTCAGAGAGGGGCAGGGTGATTTGAGTTCAGGGCTCTCACAGCCTGGGGGAAAAAGCTGTTGAGCAGTCTGGCAGAGCGGGCTCTGATGCTCCGGTACCGTCTTCCTGATGGTAGAAGCTGGAAGAGACTGCGGGAGGGATGGGTGGAGTCCTTCACGATACTGTTGGCTTTGCTGGAGCATCGTGTAATATATCCAGGATGGAGGGGAGAGGGGCACCGATGTATATAATGCACCGATTTTATTATGTAATGCAACATCAGATCGTCTTGAAACTGGCTGAGTGACACCCTGGGGTAGTGGACTATTAATCTGAATTAAAACTGGTCTATGGAACCAGTGAGTTTCCTTTTTAGAGCTATCCAAAATAAAAGACAAAACTGGTCATATATGAGTTTTTGGAGGGCTTTTATTTTGTAATGCAACATCAGATCGTCTTGAAACTGGCTGAGTGACACACTGGGGTAGTGGACTATTAATCTGAATTGAAACTGGTCTGTGGAACCAGGGAGTTTATTTTTTAGAGCTATCCAAAATCACAGGCAGAACAGGTAGAATACAATATTTGATTATGTAATGCAACATCAGACAGTCCTGAAACTGGTTGAGTGATACACTGTGGACTGTCAATCTGGATTGAAACTGGTGTGTGGAGTTTTCTTTTTATAACTATGTGAATTTACAGATAAATGTGGTTATATGCAAGTTTTGAAAGGCTTTTATTTTGTTATTTCTCATCAGACAGGTATTTTCATATTATTTGGAAATTCTACATTTAATATTACTCAACATTTTCATTTTATCAGACCGTTTTTTAAACATTTGTATTATTTTAAATTAATTGATTTCATTTATTTGTTCATTTATATATTCGTTCATTCGTTTATTCATTATTATCAGAAACTGGCTCAATAAATGAATGCCAGAGATCACTTTTCCTTTGATTTGAGTTTTTACACGCTATTACCGCAACGCCTAGTATATGCGCGCAACACAAAATAACGTGGCGGCTAGAATGACCGTGTTTTTCAAAGTAGAGGCTGGCCTGACCGCAGTGAGCTGGTGATAATGCTGTTGGCCTGAATGTTTTGAAGGACGATGTTGTTGCTGTTAAGGATAACGAGCATGTTCATGGTGATGTGGTTCCGAGTGTAAGTGGGTTACAGTCAAAGGCGTCTGTGGAGAATGAAAATAGCGATGAAGAACTGATGGAAGATTGCGATAATTGACCTATCGGTAAGCCCCGCCCCCCTTAGTTACTGTTGCTCCCTTGGACAAACAAACGGAGATGCTCACTGTCTTTCAGTGTCAGCTGCAGTGTGAAAACCTTGTCCCATGATGTTTTTGCACAATTTTGGACACAGAAGGCCACCAAATGGGAATTAGATATTCCATGGAGGGATTTATAAAATATTTAAAAATAAATACGGTGGGTAACTCGAATTACAGATCACAATGCAAGTGGGAGAAGTCTCATATTACGGTCGGTCATCACGATCGCGGATGACAACATGCAGGATCAACACTGTTCATGTATCGCAGGGTACGATTAAATTACTGCACATTTAATCAGTTTAATATGGAGAGGCACTGAAATGTAGACCTTCGTTTGTGTATTTGACCTACACTGTATAAGACGCAAGAACAGTCCCCTATTTAGGTTTGTACGTTAGCATGGACTCGCTAACTTTAACGTTAGCTAGTTTTAGCCAGAGATACCTTGCTAAAGCACAGTATAACATTAACATTCTGCTTGAGCAGATGAAAATTGTAACTTAATGAGAGTATGACAACCAGAAAATGAACGTTTTTGTCTTCATTTGTATTGGGGTGAATACATTTTGCTCTGTTTTGTTTGGATTCAGGAAATGTAATAAAATAAATTATATTGCCCATCCTCTCAGGATACCTGTAATCAGTGTTACAAGTACCCCAGGCACATCGTTTTTCCATTTTTGAAGCATAAACCCCATAAAACCGATGCGAGCTTCGGATCCTCCAATGTTTCTCTTCTTCTTCTTCTTCTTCTTCTTTTGTGTTTATTGGCGGTTGGCAACCTAGCTTATTGGTGCATTACCGCCACCACCTGGAATGGAGTATGGATCATGATATTTGCTTATACTAAATATAAATGAACATAAAAACCAAGCAAAACAAATAAACAAACTGGAAAATGAACCATAATAAATAAACAAAAAAACAATCAAAACGCTATATTGTTTTATATAATTTACTTTCTTTCACAAATTTAATAATATCATCATATATCTTACTAGCTGTTTCCCTTAATAAGCCTGATAAAGTAAAGTCATGATGTTTTACTTTCTTCAATGATAGAATAAGATGACGTCTCTCATTGATATATTTCCTACAATGGAGTAGTACATGCTCAACTGTTTCTTGTTGGCTACAGTGTATGCATTCCCCAGTTGGGTGTTTTCCGATTTTATATAGTGTACTATTAAGTCCAGTATGACCTATTCTCATCCGAGTTATGATACTTCCTTCTCTTCGATTCCTGCTCTCCTCCTCCCAGCACCAACTTGTTTTTGTATATTGTATAAATGTCTACCTGTTTCATTATCATCCCAATATACCTGCCATACTGATTGTGCATATGTTCTTATGAGTACTTTAGCTTCTGCTTTACTTAATGGGACCTGAAAATCTACTTGTTTTAATCTTAGAGTTTGTTTAGCCAGAATATCCACCTTCTCATTTCCTTCCACACCAACATGAGCAGGAACCCAAATGAAACGTGTAGAAATACCCATAACTTTCATATTGTACATCTTACAGAATATCTCATTGATAATATCCATCCTAACTAGTGACCTGCCTGATCGTATACTTTCAAGTGATGAGTAGCTATCTGATGCAATGACGGTGTTTTTAATTTTCTTCTCCTCTATCCACTGCAGGGCCAGTAATATTGCCAATAATTCTGTTGCATACACTGACAAATGATTGGTTACTCTTTTCTTAATAAAACAATCTCTCATTGGAATATATACTGCTGCACCTGCAAATCCTGTTTCAGGATCTTTGGATCCATCTGTAAATAAAAACACTGATTCTGGATAATGTTCCTTGAAATAATTCTGGACTATAAACCATGATGGAAGTTGTGCCAAATTATCTTTCAATTCCTGCTGTATACGGAGGTCAACATTTGGTAAAGGGAATAACCAAGGAGGAATGGAAGATATTGAAACTGAATTACTGTACTGTAATTGGTGTAATCCTATATTTCTTGCCTTTGCATTACCTATCCATCCAAAACTAGTATAATTTGTTTCATTATGTTCCCAACATTCTGTTAATACACTTTTGACAGGATGCAACTCATTTTGTCCCTGGAGATTAACCCAGTACGCCATCATTAATTTCACTCTTCTGATTCTTAAAGGCATTTCTCCCATTTCTACCTGCATCGATGATACCGGAGATGTTTTAAAAGATCCACTGCAGATTCTCAGAGCCTGAGCTTGCAAAACATCTAATCTCTTGAGGTTTGATTCTGCTGCTGACATGTAAGCTATACTTCCATAATCAAAAACAGATCTCATGAGTGCCCAGTATATATTTTGCAGGGATGATCTACTTGCTCCCCATTCCCGTCCTGATAAACAACGAAGTTATGTTGATGACCTTTTTACTTTTATCGTTAATTTTATCCAGATGAACTTTCCATGTCAGTTTCCCATCAAACCAAACCCCAAGAAACCTAACAGCTTTTACCTGCTCCAGGGGTTGCCCATAGAGTTTTAAAGAAAGGGGTATGATTTTATGCCGCCTTGAGAAGCAAATGACTTGTGTTTTTGTTACAGATAATTTGAATCCCCATTTATTTGTCCATTTTTCCACCTCTACTATTGCAGCTTGTATTTTTTTATTCACATATGATATATTGCGGCCTCTAATCCACAAAGCCCCGTCATCTGCATACAAAGATTTTCCTACATTATGTTCAACCTGAGTGAAAATGTCATTAATCATAATGTTGAATAATAGCGGACTACACACACTACCTTGTGGAGTTCCATTCTCTGCTGCATATACTTTGGAATATTCTTTACCTACCCTTACTTGTATTTTCCTGTCAAATAAAAAGTCCAGAATCCAATTATATGTTCTACCGCCAATTCCTAATGATTTTAGTTTTATCAATAAACCTTCTTTCCAGAGCATATCATACGCCTTTTCCACATCAAAGAAGACAGCTATAACTACTTCTTTATTGGTCTGTGCTTTCCTGATGTCTGACTCCAGACATAATACAGAGTCCATTGTGTTACGACCCCTACGAAACCCACTCTGGTATGGAGATAAAAGAGCTTTACTTTCTAGGAAATACGTTATTCTCTCTGTGATCATTCGTTCCATGATTTTACATAAATGGGAGGTCAAGGCAATGGGTCTGTAACTAGAAGGATCTGATGGGTCTTTGCCTGGTTTAAGAACTGGTACTATTATTGCTTCTTTCCATACTAAAGGGAGTTGTCCAGTATCCCAAATTTGGTTAAACAGTATTAATACTATTTCTAGTGTTTTATCTGTCATTTGTGCTAACATCTTATAACACACTCCATCTTTCCCCGGAGTAGTCTGTTTAGCACTAACGATTGCTCTTCTCAACTCAAACATGTTTAAAGGTAAGTCTAAAGGATTTTCTGACATCTTATTTTTCTTTAAAATATTAGGGAATTCCATTAAGGTTTTATTCCTACACTGCCTGGCCACTTCAGAAAGATTATCTGAGCTATGAACCTTCTTGAATGTTTGAACAAGGAGTTCAGCCTTTTCTAGATTGCTAACAGCTATTTTATCCCCACTGTTCAACACTGGCAATTCATAATTCCTTCTGATCCCCCCCATTCTTCTGATCATGCCCCATACATCTGATATTTGTACTTCTCTTCCAATACTATTGCAATATTGCCTCCAAAATGTACGTTTTTGTGCTTTTATTGTTTTCCTTACTTTTGCCTGTGCCCTTTTATACAAGATCAAAGTATCCTGAGAATGATGTTTTTTGAGTTGCCTAAATGCCTTATTTCTTGCTTTTATAGCTTCTTTACAGTCATTATTCCACCAGGGTACATTCTTGGTACATCTTACTCCTGTACTTTTAGGTATTATTTCCTCAGCTGACTGTATTATTTCATTAACTAGTTTATTATTAAATATATTTACATCCATCTGATTCTCTACTTGAAGTGTCAAACATCTCTTTTCACAAATTTCTTGAAAAACTTCCCAATTTACATTCTCCAGTTTCCATCTAGGAATTCTCTTTTCCTTTTCATAGCATATCTTTGTACCTATTTTAGTCATTACCGGTAATGATCACTCCCTACTGTAGTATGTTTAATCACACTCCATGTGCTAACCCCTGCTATTGAACTAGATACAAATGTCAAGTCAAGTGCTGTTTCTGTGTTGTTTAAACTATTATATCGTGTTCCTTCTCCATTATTCATACACACCAAATACTTAATATCAATGAATTCTTCAATAAGTAGGCCATTGCATCAGTACTCTTACCCCCATAATGAATTATGTGAATTAAAATCACCACACCATATAACACTGTCTTGTATCAATCCCACTACATCCTCTAAAATGTTCTGACTCAATTTTTCACACGGATTATAATAATTAACTATATCTATACAACCTCTTTCAGTCCATATCTTATTTATAATTGATTCATAATCTGTATTTATTTGTACTACCTTATATTTCATTCCCTTCTGTATAAATGTTGCTATTCCTCCTCCTCTGCCGTATTCTCTGTCATTCCTAATTACATTATATCCCTTTATTATGAAATCCAATTGTGGTTTTAACCATGTCTCCTGTATACATATTATATGAGGTTTCTCTATCAAGTTATCAATATATTTCTTAAATTCTTGACCATTAGCAATTAAACTCATTGCATTCCACTGTAGAATAATCAACATCATTAAGATGATCCAGCCCATGTCTGAGAGGATTGTGTCTCTTCATTGAGGATGTCTCTAATTGTTTCCCAGAGCAGCCCTTTCACATCTAGATACCTCTCTGCTGATTTAACAATTATTTTGATCCTTTCATTCCGGCTTTTTGTTTGTGCTGAACAATTTATTATCTCTGCCATAAACAGTACAAAATCATTTTTACTCACTATCAAAGTTTCCTCTTTCAATTTATCACATTTCTGACACTTATCAATGTTTTTGTTCTTAATTACAGTTTGTTTAACCATGGTCCCAATTCCTGACACAGTCTTTGCGGCCTCTGCATAACTGATTCCCTGAATAACCTTGACTCGTTGCACTTCAGCCTGCCTCTTGCTAACCTCACATCCTCGATAAGCTGAACTATGTTCCCCTCCACAATTACAGCATTTTAGCTTTGCACCCTCTCCACATTTGCCATACTCATGCTCACCACTACATTTACCACATCTCTGTTTTCCCTTGCACACTGCCGCCACATGTCCAAATCTCTGACATTTAAAACATCTAAGTGGTGGGGGTATGTATAGCCTCACATCGTAACACATATATCCAATGTAGACCTTATTCGAAGTTTCTCCTCATCAAAATGATCATAATTGAAAGACTATCATATGTACTTCCATTCCTGTTTATTTTCAGACGTCTTACTTCATTCACATTTGCATTTTTATATTTCCTTTCACATCTTCTACTGAGACGCGTTTACGGAATCCCTGTGATAACTCCTTTGACAAATTTTTACCATTAGTCTTAGAGCATTGTACTTTCTTTCCATTTATTTTGTTCATTCTGATTACTTTCATTTGCTGTTTTCATCCATGCATATAATCAGCAATGATCCATTTCTTAGTATTTTAGCACTCTTTATCACGCCAATTTCCTTGTTTAGAGTTTTTGTTAGCTGTATTGGATTCATATCACCAAACGAATCCCCTTCATTCTCAAGTTTTACAAATACCAAATACTCCTCTCTCTCCGTTTCCTCTACAGTTAATCCTCTGTCGGAATCACTTTCATCTGACTTATTCTTTCGTTTCTTTTTCCGTGTTTTATTTCTAACCGTATCCCATTTTCCATAATTCCCGCCACCTACTTCCATCTCGTCCAATTCATTTCCTGAACCGTCACTTCCTTCTGCATTCTCCTGTCCATTCACATTCCAGTTGCTGCCAAAGGCCTTAGGATCCAATCGTTTTGCCATTCTCTCCCCCTCTCCAATGTTTCTCTATGGCGCTGAAACCTAAAGATGTCCGCCGAGTTCCGCTCCCCGTGCAACTGATACTCGACTGCCATTGGCTAGTCTGCGTTTCAGGGGAGGGGCTTACCGATAGGTCAATTGTTCAGAGTTTTCAGAGATTGATTGCAGTCAGATTTTGGATGACGTTTATTCTGTTGAAGAATTAAATGAGTTTCTGGATTTAACTAAAGGGAAGAAGGTTAATGTTGTAAATTTCTTCCCAGATGTTAATAAGTTTGTTAAATCAGTAGTGATCGCTCAGAAGACGGTTGGCTATGATGTCATTTCAAAACAAAAAAGATTTCGGCTGAGAAAGTTTTTAGCAACTGTACTTAAAGCTCAAAAAGGTAACGTAAAATTGTTGAAATGGAAAAAATAAAGCACATGGGTGTGGGATCTATTTTTATTTTTGTTTTGCTTTTCTGACATTTTTTGTGTTTCCTTTCTCTCTCCCCTGTAATGCAGATTCTTAGATTAGGATCTTTAAATGTGAATGTTGAGGGATGGGGTGAAACGAGCTTTACTATCTGAATTTCTTAGGCTTAAAGATACTCAAGTAACATTTTTACAAGAAACTCATAGCGACATGAATCTGAGTTAAACCTGTGGTGGGAAGGAAAAATGTGTTTAAGCCATGGCACAAATGTCAGTGCAGGTGTAGCGATTCTATTTTCAACTCACCTTAATGTTAATATTTTATCAGAAATGGAAATAGAGAAAGGACGTATTTTAATGGTGAAAGCTAAGATTGATAATCAGTTATTTGTTTTCATAAATATTTATGCTCCAAATAAAGGATCAGATAGAATTTTAATGTTTAGAAAGTTAGGATAATTTTTAAAAAGTTATACTTTGGATGGGTTTTTAATTGTTGGTGGGGATTGGAATTGTACTCTTAATTTTATTTTAGATAGAAATAATGAGGAACCACATCCTGTATCGGCTTCTTTCTTAAAAAGTATTATAATTCAGAATGATTTGGTAGATTTATGGAGAGATAGGAATAAAGAGATGAGACTGTCACGAATCGCACCTCTGTGGCTCTCTCCGATCGCCACCGGAGGGCACCTTCACCAGAGTACTAATCTCATTTGGACTACATTACCCACATGCCCCGTGCCTTGGCCTGATTACCTGCCCCAGGTGTTCGTCATTTCCTATCCCTATTTAAACTGTGCTCTTCTCCTCAGCAGACGTGAAGTATTGTTAGCCCTGGCCACAATTTCTGAGCGGTTCTTCTGATTCCCTGTGTTTTGACCTAGGACTGTTTACTGATCTCTGATTGCCTGCCTGTTGCCTTTTGAGCCTGCTTTACCGTCTTTGATTCTCTGCTGCCTGCCCCGACCATAGCCCGGTATCTGTTCCTGATTTTGGATTGTGTTTGTGGTTCTCTATGCTGTTGTATTGACCCTGCCTGTTTATCACTATTAAAGTATTATCGCAAATGGATCCAGACGTTTCCGACCCTGCATCACAGAGACAATATACATGGACAAATGTTTCACAGGGAATGATAAGCGTGGCAAGACTTGACAGGTTTTATGTCAACCGTGCTGAAAATAATAGAATAATGGGGTGTAATATTTTTCCATGTTGTCTATCAGATCATCATTTTATTACAGTCAATATTGTTTTGACACAATTCAAAAGTCCTTATTGGAAATTCAATGTTGCATTGTTGAAAGAGAAAGATTTTCATGAGAAATTTGAATTGTTTTTTTGGAATGAATGGGTTTCCAAGAAAAATGATTTTGATAATTTGATACAGTGGTGGGAAATAGGAAAGACACAAATAAAAAAAAAATTGTCAGCAGTATACATGTTTTTCAACAAAAAAAAAAAAAAAAAAAACCTGAAATAGAACATGAGATCTTTCACATTACATCTGGTATGATTCAGCATTCTAATTCATCTTCAGCTGGCATTTTATGTGAACAGAAACAAGATCTAGAATCTTTGTTGCAAGTGCGGGCTAAAGGTGCCCTGATAAGATCTCGTTTTATGTCTGTACATGAGATGGATGCTCCTACATCTTGGCTAAGAGAGTCAGTGTTGTATCTGCAGTTAAGTGAAGGAGACCAAGGCCTTATGGACATTAAGTCCAAAGTAGCTGCTTTTAGACTGAAGACTGCACAAAGACTCCTCTATTACCAGTCTCAGAACTGGGCAGACATAGCTTGTGCTTTATTAAAGAGAGTGGGGCGGATGAATTTTGATAGTTACCTCTTTTTAATGAATTTGAATGAAGTGGATTTTAATGGACTTCCTTCTTTTTACACATCAGTACTAAATGCATGGCAAATGTTTATTGTTAAAAGAGAGCAGTCTGAGATAACCCATGAGTGGGTTCTTGAGGAACCTTTAATTTTTAATCCTATTTTATCCAGTGTGATTTTAAAATCTAAGGGTGTCTGCAAAGCCTGGTTAGAGCAGGAATGCAAAATTTGTCATCTAGGTCAATGGACCAATGGATTTCTGCAGAAAATCTGGCCATGAAGATTGGTATTCATTCTGTTTGGATTGTTGAAAAATTATTATCTGAGATTCAGGAGTTATTTCCTGTAATAAAATTGCAAGAACACTGTAAAAAGTGATGAGCTGACTTAACTTAAAAAAATTGAGGAAATTAATTTTTACAGTGAAGAGATAGTTAAGAATGTATTCCCTAACATCAGTGTGGATGTAAATGTAGGAGATTGGCAGGAGGTTGATGGAAGATTACTTTCTTTTAAAACACCTGAACTTGGCCTCTTTGTCACTATATCGAAGAAGTCATTTTATCTTGTTTGTGTAAATTTTTAAATTTAGGAGCATTGAAAGACCTTCCAGAGACCAAATGGACTAATTTTGTTGAAATGGGTACTTCTCCAAAAGGATGTTGGAGGTCATTGTATAACAAACCAATTGAAAAAAAAAAGAAGTGGGGATTTTCAATGGCGGATTTCACATTGGATTTTGGCAACAAACCGTTATAAAGTTCATCTAAATCCTTTGCAAGGAGAAGAGTGTTTGTTTTGTGGTCTTTCAGAAACAGTATTTCATATATTCATCGGATGTTCAAGGTTATTAGGAATTCTTGATGTGTTAAGAGACTTGAGCAATAATTTTGGTTTTATTTTTACAAATAGTTTTTTTTTTTTTTTTTTTTGGACCAAAATATAGTGCTTCAAACAAGAGTAAAATAATTTTGATAATTTTTTTATTTGGTAAGGCAAAAATGGCAATTTGATTGACAAGAAAGAGCAAAATGTTGTTTAATAGTGGTACTGATCCTTTGAATATGTTCAGTGCACTGGTAAAAAGTAGGCTGGTTATGGAGTATAAGTATTATGAATTGGTGAATGATACTGAGTCTTTATTTATTTTTTTTTTGTGGGGAGTTGGAAATATTTTATGTCAACCCAATAAAGAGGGAGGTTGTGATATATTGTTGTAAAAGAAGCTGTTTTTATTTATTATTTTTATTTTTATTTATTATTTTTTTTTGAATATGTTTTCTTGAAGTAATGTATTGTGTTTAATGATGTATGTATTTTGTGTTAATGGATTGTAATTAAAGAGATTTTGAAAGGTCTCTCTCTCTCTCGCTCTCTCCGGACGCACGCCGGTGTGGTGACAAATCGAGTCCCCCCTCGAAATCGGGTCCCATTAGGACCCCAAGCGATCCCATTGGCTCAAATTACTTTTAATAGGTACTCTCTTTAGTACCTGATTACAATTCCTACAAAATTATGTTATGATAAATGCTGGTTAAACTACGTTACAATGATAATTAATGTCTGTATTCGTTAGCTTATGTACTAGCATAGCATACAGGTACCTGATTAGCTGCATAGCTTATTTTATACAGGAATTTACACTTATCATACATGTATGATAACGAAGCAGCACAAACTAAAATGTTTGCAGCACAAACCAGCACAAACGAAGCTCAAACAAATGAGACTATTTGGGGTAAATTTGGAGCGTATGGGGGGGCTGAGTGACCTCAGAAAATGACCATTAATATTACTTTAATATCTTGAAAACCGATTTTTTTACGGCACAAACCAGCACAAACAAGACCAAATTCGTGAATTTGGAGCATGTGGGGGGCTGAGTCATTTCATCACCTAAAATCCAATGTCTAATATTTTAAAGGGGTCATATAATGCCTATTTTCCACAAGTTTATATTATTCTTTAGAGTCTTAATGAAAAGTCTGTAACATAGTTTGGTTAAAATTTCTCATTGGTAGTGTAAAAAACACCTTTTTTACCCTGTCAAAAACAGCTCTTTTCAGAGCAAGCCGTATTGTGTCGTTCTCCTTTAAATGTTAATGAGCTCTGCTGACTCTGCCCCTCTCTTCTGAGCCGCTCTCTGAGGGACTGTTTACTTAAGCCGCATTCATCGTGAAACTTGCCAATTAGCACATTATTAGGAAAGGCGATTTGCAAAGATTAATTTAAAAAACCCTGTACTCACTTCTTCTGGAGGTGAAGCTGGATCATGAATGATTCGCGCGAATATAGACGCATTTAGGTAGATGGAGGGCGCATTCCCTTCAGAACAAAACCTAATCCTCTTCAGCCGCTCAGATGTCGGGAGTAAATGACGACTGCTATGTTCATTATTACATCCAACAACAAAACACCATTGTCATTCTTGTCTACATCTGCTCCGGCGGTGAAACAACTGATGACAGTCCACTCAGGGCGGTCTGAGGTAAGACACCAGTGCACTCTGTGTTAAAAGGCTGATGTCAATCAAACTATAGTGGGAGCGGTCTTTGTCCGTGTGACGTCACACAGACAGACGGCTCGATTTGAGAAAGGGGTAAAGATTTTAGTAGATTAAAACAAAACCACTGGGTGGATTTTTACCATTATAGGGTGGTTGTGTACACACACTGCCAACACACATTTCAGTTCGAACTACTTGTAAAAGTGCATGTAGCATTATATGACCCCTTTAAAAATCAAAGCAGCAAAAACGAAAATATTACTGGCACAAACAAAGCACAAATAATTGAGTCTGTTTTGGATGAATTTGGAGCATGTTGGGGGGGCTGGTGACGTCATCGCCTATAATTCAATGTCTAATATTTTAAAAACCGAAGCAGCACAAATGAAACTTTTACCGGCACAAACCAGAACAAACAAATTACAAACAAACGAGACTATTTGGGCTGACTTTGGAGTATGTGGGGGGGCTGAGTGACTTCAGAATGACCTATAAATATTATTTTAATATCTAAAAAACCAAAGCAGCACAAATTAACATTTTTACAGAACAAACCAGCACAAATGGGTGGTATTCAAAGTATGTACCTGATTATTCTGCAGTGGTTGAGCCCCTCAGAGCACTGAGTTGAAGATCTTCTTCATTCACCTGGACGCCTGATGAGCAGACAAGTTTTGAGCAGGTGAAATATCTCATAATTAATAGCCCTGCCATGGCACTGTTTGACCGTGAGCTACACACTATCGTCACAACTGATGCTTCTAATCATGGCCTGGGTGCCGTTCCAACCCAAATGCACCTGGATGGGTCTGAAAAGACTGTTGCTTTTGCATCACGTACATTGACACAAGCAGAATGCAAATACTCCACAATAGAGAAGGAAGCTTTAGGATGTATGTGGGCATTGGAATGTTGCAGCTGATTGCTTGTCTCGCTTGCCGTTACAGAGCAGTGGTCCTGAGCTGGAGGATGATGTGGAAGTGGTTGCGCTTGCTTCAACCCTTATGGCCATATCAGCTGATGAATTCAGGGTGGCTGCCTGTCCAATATATTGTTAACTATAGTATTTCAGTTCATTGCCTTGCTTCACAATATACACCTAGGCATAGTTAGAACCAAGCAAAGACTTGAGAACTGACTTAAGAGAACTGTACTGGTGGCCAGGTATGTATGCCATCAAATCGTGCATTACATGTAAATCTCATGACAAGACAGCGGTCGTTCGCACTGCCACTCCAGCCTGTACCCCTTCCTGATGGTGCATGGAAGAAACTTGCTATAAATATAGTGGGGCCTTTTGACACGGCTCCAGCATATTGTTTTGCTGTGACTTTAGTGTACTACTTTAGTAATTGGCCAGAGATCACTTTCATGCCTCAGGTAACTTATTCAGTGGTCATTCAGTTTTTGTTTACGGTTTTCAGCAGTGAAGGTGACCAAAAGGAACTCATCTCGGATCACGGCTCTCAATTCATGACATGTGAGATTGAGATGATTCTGGGAAACCGAGGCATTGTGCATCGCACTTCTTCTGAAAATTATTATTTTGACTGTACAATGCAACTCATGCCAGTGGCTCAGCCTGAAAGATAGGTTAGGGTCAGATGAGCACCACCGTGGACTTGGGACTACGTGATGAACTAAACATTGTTGATTAATTTCATGTGAATAGTATTTTACGTGGGAGAGTGATTAGGTAACATGTATATAGAGTAAAGTGATGTTCTATAATGCATATAGAGTAAAGTGATGTTCTATAATACGTTATGCATTTATTGAATTCAGGTGAGATGTTAAAGTCATGTTTGACATGTTGGTACTATTCTGTTGAAACGTTGGTACTATTATGCAATGTGTCGTGTTCACTGGGGAAAAGTGTTGTTGTACAGAACATAAGTGGAAGCATAACTGTTTAAAAGACAGAGAGATGTGGTGTTGCCAACTGTCCTGTGGATGGCACTAGTGGGGTGTTTAGTAACCTAAGGGCTAAAGACAAAAGAACAGTGTTGAAGTAAAGTGTGTGTTCATGAGTTACCGGTGTCTTGCTTGTGTCTCTACCAAGACATAACAGCTTGAGAAGAGAAGGGAGGGGCCTGGCCTCAAAATGAAAAGTGAATGATGCATACATAATGCCAGCAGGGGTCATTCTTGCATTTTTTAAGCATTTTTAGCTTAGTGTAGTGGATCCACTTGTGTTTGATAATCTAATAAGTAAAGTTAATTAATTGATCATACATATTCAGGATTTGATAGTTAACTCTTTCTTTCTTTTTTTCACAGGTAAGAGAACTAGTTCAACTCAAAATAAGAAACGTAAACAATCATATATCATGGCACAGAACACAAAATAAAACAAAATACAATAAAAATGTCTGTGGCACTTAAATTCAGTTCCATTCAGTCGTTGTGATGCAATTCAGTTCATGATCATTTATCAAACACAGCTGGAACTAATGGAACTAAATGGGACCAAACGAGGGTAATTACTAACACAGGTGTAAGGAATCATAATCAAACTAAACAAGGACAGGAAAATGACCAAATAAGGAAAACCAGGAAGA
The DNA here is from genome assembly GCF_012432095.1 of Onychostoma macrolepis. Classification (NCBI taxonomy): domain Eukaryota; kingdom Metazoa; phylum Chordata; class Actinopteri; order Cypriniformes; family Cyprinidae; genus Onychostoma; species Onychostoma macrolepis. Next base: position 24,386,455 of record NC_081170.1, on the reverse strand, counting down.
ACAACGGGGCAAAACAGGACCAAAAGTCTGACAGTTCAGTTCAGTTCAATTGTTGTGCAGTGTAATTCAGTTCAATTTGATTGTTGTGTAATGCAATTCAGTTCAATTTAGTTGTTGTGTAATGCAATTCAGTTCAATTTAGTTGTTGTGTAATGAAGTTCAGTTCATCTAAAAAGGGGGAAAAAGTTGTGGGAGAAAAAGAAATGGAAAAAAAAAAATGTTCTGGAAAAAATAGGAAAAAGGTTAATGTCCTGTTCAATCCAAGACAGATCCAGACTTTGAGGCAGTGAGTTTACCAACAATCCAGTGCCTTGTAATCAGTCTCTTTGCAGATGAAACATAGTCAAATGAAGATCAAAGTTGCAGTCTGGGTTGGCTCGCCATCTAAGCTCTCAGTATCACAAAGGTGTTTTTGTGCAATAACTCTGAAATCCAACTGGAGCCTAAAACCTAACCAACACATTTCCTTTAAACCCACAACCAGGTAAGTGTTATCTTTCTTCCATTTTAGGGTCCTAAAATCAACTTATTAATTGTTTCATTATTTCATATTTTTAATCTTTCCACTTCTTCTCTCTCTGTGTGTCTCTCTCTATCTCTCTCTATTCATTTTTAATACAATTATAAGCATGTACCAATGGTTTGATGTCATTTGACCACTCTTTTTTGACTCTTCTGGTTCTCGAGGGTTCCAAGCATGTTAAGCAGGGTCCTACTGAAATGCTCAACAGGGTTCCCTCTCAAATAGGGTGTAGTTCTTACTTTATAGCAGTAATAATTTATAGCATTTTTTTCAGTATCTCAAGTTTAATTCGTTCTAAGTAATGGTGCTTCATATAACGTTATCCAAAGAAACAAATATTAATGATAAATCCCCTGTGATGTTTGTACTGGCTACTGTATACAGGCCACCAGGGCACCATACAGACTTTATTAAAGAATTTTCTGATTTTCTATCGGAGTTAGTGCTGACTGCAAATAAAGTTTAATTGTTGGTGATTTTAATATCCATGTTGATAATGAAAAAGATTCGTCGGTATCAGCATTTATAGAAATTCTCTATTGGTGTTAAACAACACGTGTCAGGACCTACTCATTGTCGAAATCATACTCTAGATTTAATACTGTCACATGGAATTGATGTCAGTGGCATTGAAATTTGGCAGCAGAGCGATGATATCTCAGATCATTATCTAGTCTCCTGTATATTCCATATAGCTAAAGCTGTAAAGCCAACTCCTTGTTACAAATATGGTAGAACCATTACCTCTGCCACAAAAGACTGCTTTATAAATAATCTTCCTGACTTATCTCAGTTCCTTAGCATATCCAATAGCTCAGAACAACTTGATGATGTAACAGGAACTATGGAGTCTCTCTTTTCTAGCACTTTAGATAAGGTTGCTCCTTTACGCTTAAGGAAGATTAAGGATAAGAGTCCAACACCGTGGTATAATGAGCACACTCGCGCCCTAAAGAGAGCAGCCCGGAAAATGGAGCGCAGCTGGAGGAAAACTAAACTAGAGGTATTTTGTTTAGCTTGGCGGGAAAGTACCCTATCCTACAGAAAAGCATTAAAAACTGCTAGATCTGATTACTTTTTGTCTCTTCTAGAAGAAAACAAACATAACCCTCAGTATTTATTCAATACAGTGACTAAATTAACGAAAAATAAAGCATCAACAGGTGTTGGCATTTCCCAAGAGCATAGCAGTAATGACTTTATGAACTACTTTACTTCCAAGATCGATACTATCAGAGATAAAATTGTATCCTTGCAGCCGTCAGCTACAGTATCGCATCAGATAGCGCACTATAGATCCCCTGAGGAACAATTCCATTCATTCTCTACTGTAGGAGAGAAAGAATTGTATAAACTTGTTAAATCATCTAAACCAACAACATGTATGTTAGACCCTATCCCATCTAAATTACTAAAAGAGCTGCTTCCAGAAGTTATAGATCCTCTTTTGGCTATTACTAATTCATCATTGTCATTAGGATATGTCCCCAAAACCTTCAAATTGGCTGTTATTAAGCCTCTCATTAAAAAACCACAACTTGACCCCAAAGATCTAGTTAATTACAGACCGATCTCAAATCTCCCTTTTCTGTCAAAGATACTAGAAAAGGTAGTATCCTCACAATTATATTCCTTCTTAGAGAAAAATGATATCTGTGAGGAATTCCAGTCAGGATTTAGATCGTATCATAGTACTGAGACTGCTCTCATTCGAGTTACAAATGACCTGCTTCTATCATCTGATCGTGGTTGTATATCTTTATTAGTTCTACTGGATCTTAGCGCTGTGTTCGACACTATCGACCACAACATTCTTTTGAATAGACTAGAAAACTTTGTTGGCATTAGTGGAAGTGCCTTAGCATGGTTCAAATCGTACTTATCTGACCGCCATCAGTTCGTAGCAGTGAATGAAGAGGTATCATATTGATCACAAGTGCAGTATGGAGTACCTCAAGGCTCAGTACTAGGGCCATTACTTTTCACGCTTTACATGTTACCCTTGGGAGATATTATCGGGAGACATGGTGTTAGCTTTCATTGTTATGCTGATGATACTCAGCTTTATATTTCTTCGCGGCCCGGTGAAACACACCAAATTCAGAAACTAACGGAATGCATAGTCGATATAAAAAACTGGATGACGAGTAATTTTTTTACTGCTAAATTCTGAAAAAAACAGAGGTGTTAATTATCGGACCTAAAAACCCCACATGTAATAACCTAAAACATTATCTAACACTTGATGGCTGCTCTGTCAATTCTTCTTCATCAGTCAGGAACCTAGGTGTGCTGTTTGATAGCAATCTTTCATTTGAAAGCTGTTTCTAGCATCTGTAAAACTGTGTTTTTTTCATCTCAAAAACATAACTAAATTGCGACCTATGCTCTCAAGGTCAAATGCAGAAATGTTAATTCATGCGTTTATGACCTCAAGGTTAGACTATTGTAATGCTTTATTGGGTGGTAGTTCTGCACGCTTGATCAACAAACTACAGTTGGTCCAAAATGCAGCAGCTAGAGTTCTTACTAGAACCAGGAAATTTGACTATATTAGCCCGGTTCTGTCAACACTGCGCTGGCTCCCTATCAAACATCGGATAGATTTTAAAATCTTGTTAATTACTTCTAAAGCCCTGAATGGCTTAGCTTCTCAGTACTTGAGCAAGCTCTTGTCACACTATAGTCCTCCACGTCCACTGCGTTCTCAAAACTCTGGCCGTTTGATAATACCTAGAATATCAAAATCGACTGCGGGCGCCAGATCCTTTTCCTATTTAGCACCCAAACTCTGGAACAATCTACCTAACACTGTTCGGGAGGCAGACACACTCTGTCAGTTTAAATCTAAATTAAAGACCCATCTCTTTAGCCTGGCTTACACATAACACACTAATACGCTTCTATTATTCAAATCCCTTAAAGGATTGTTAGGCTGCATTAATTAGATCAACCGGAACCGGGAACACTCCCCATAACACACGATTTACTCGTTAGATTGTAAGTAGAATGGCATCTACGCTAATATTTGTCTGTTTCTTTCCTATTCTGTTTCTCAGTCCATATCCGATCAGAAGGTGGATCAGCACCAAGAGATGATGTCTACAGCCCTGGTCATCAGCGGAGACCAGGACACCCAGATGAGCCCCAGAGACATATCCCCAGTGAAGACCTCGATTAAAATACAATAAAACTAAAAATATAATAAAATGCCTAACTACATAATACTATTATTTTTAGAAATTGCAACAAAATAAAAAATAGAAATATAAACCTTTGAACTGCGGGTTTCGTCTGGCCAGAGGAGAACTGGCCCCCCGACTGAGCCTGGTTTCTCCCAAGGTTTTTTTCTCCATTCTGTCACAGAGGGAGTTTTGGTTCCTTGCCGCTGTCGCCTCTGGCTTGCTCAGTTGGGGACACTTAATTTTATTGTTTTATATAAAATATAGCAATTTATATAGCGATTATTGCCGATTTGATTGCACAGATACTATTTAAACTAAACTGAGCTAGACAATGACATCTCTGAATTCAATAATGAAATGCCTTTCACTGAAAATTGAGTGTTATCATTATACATTACTGACACTCTATTCTCCAATTTGATACTGTTAAGTGCTTTGACACAATCTGTATTGTTAAAGGGGTGGTTTAATGCTTTTTTTCTTTGCTTGATTGTGTTTATGGGGTGCAATATAACATGTCTTTGTGTTTCGTTTGTTAAAAAATGCCTTATTTTTCATATATTTCGCCTTTATTGTAAGCCGCTTTCTCCACTGTCATTTGAACGACCGGTTGACTTCCTGATTCTCTGAAACCACTACCTCAGAAACAGGCAATGGGCTCAGATTGGTTAGTTGGGCTGGCGTGTTGTGATTGGCTAAACTGCGTACTGCACATTGTCCGGAAACTTCACGCCCATTACCTTCACGGGCGACAGTTGCATGTGCTGCGGTCAAATGTAAATAATGGTGTCAATATTGCCGTATCAGTTTGAGCCAGAATCAGACCCAGAAAGCGGTAATGAAGAGAGTCAAGCAGAACTTCCGCGAGCACGGCTCTTACAAAACATTTCTGAATGGAAGTTTGCTGTTGTGATTACATATGATTTTTTGAAGTTTGTACACGTTTGTCTTATACACACAAAATAGCATCGAACTAACTGGCTACTAAAGCCAGCGTTGGCATTTGTTTACGTCTTTGATAAAACTAAAACATTACGTCTGAAATTATACATGCAAATACATTTAAAATGATGAAATCTTACTTACAGGTTGTGGCCTAACAACTGCTGCCTCTGGTTTTAAAGTTGGAACCGCTCCATGTTTTAGTAATAGTTTCTGTGTGAATCCGGCATTGAACTCATGTAGATTCTGGAAGCTGTCTTCTGTAAAATGCGCAGCACAGAGAGATAAATTAGGATTGTAATTGTCAGGAACATAATCAAACATAAATTTTAACCATTGTTGACGATCTACAGCATCCGTAGGAAGCCCGAACACAGAAGACCTGACAGCTGGGTGAAAATAACACCGTTTCGACGGCATGGATACAACTCTCCACTATAACTCTTCCTTTTCGACAAAGCCGCAGAACATGGCCTTGCCCCCTCTTTGGCATGTTCCGGAGGGAGGGGTTGATGCAAATTTATGGGTTTTTTACGTATGCAACCCGGGAAGTATCTCGTTGTAGTCCCATATGAGTCGTTTTTGTAGGCATTAAACTTCCTGATTTTTAAAAGACGATATCTCCGCTTATGTTGAACTTTCAGCGCAGCAACTTTGCAGATACTGTTCATGCACCAACAGCAACATTACACACTATTTAAAATGACAAAAGTGAAATCGCAGTAAACCACCCCTTTAAAAGCGCTATATAAATAAAGGTGACTTGACTTGACTTTCTGAGTGACAATGAGCTCACACAAGTCTCTTATTATCCAGGACTCAAAGTCATGCCCGTGGCCACTATGGAGCTTCTCAGCCATGCCACAGTGGACAAAGAAGTGGTCCCACAAGCACTTTACAGTTCAAGCCTTTTGGTTTGGGGTAGGAACAGCTACTGCTTACTTAGTGAAGTGGTCGGTAATGACCAGAATGTTTTTGAAATTATTGGAACCTGGCTCCACTCAGAGAAAATCCATGCATACGAGTTTGAGTGGTCTTGTAGCTGTGATATTGAGAAGTGGTGCAGCTTTCTCAGGCAAGCTTTTTTAGTTCAAAAAGAGTTATAATGGGTAAGCCAACAAATTCATCATCTTCCTCAAAACTTCCTGGAAGAGCCTTTGGATGGTGGGCAAGAGACACAATGAAAGTGGCATTGGGCAAATTTTCCGTAGGAGGATTATCAACCACTAGGTGCAAGTGCACATCACAGATGTCTTTAATGGTGTTTTCATTCACAGTTACATGTTTAGATCCTAGTGTTGGGGAGAAAGCAGTGAGATAATCCAGGAAACCTAATGCTTGTTTCAGGTTCAGCTCCCCTATGCAGCATTCCACGAGCCTCTGGAATGTGATTGGGGCATTTTTTTATCCCTTGAGGCATCCTGTTGAACTCAAAAAATCCTAGTGGGCAGATGAATGCAGTTTTATGCTTATCTACTTCCTCCATTTCGATCTGGTAGAAACCGGATCTCAGATCTAGCACAGAGAACCATTTGGATCCAGTCAGGGCTAAGAAGTATTCCAAATTGGGCAAGGCATATGAATCCTTTACTGTTTTAAGGTTAAGTTTTCTGTAGATTATGCAGAGTCTAACTTCACTATTCTTTTTCCTGATGACTACAGTCGATGAAGAGAAAGAGAATTCAGATTTGTGGATGACTTTTGAATCAAGAAGTTGTTGGAGATGGACATGCACGCTTCTATATCTTGGGGGTCTTACTCTGTGCTTAATTGGAGTCTCATCACTTGATGTTTCATTTTATGAGTGTGTCCGAAGTCAAGTTCAACACTTCCAGGAGTTCAGTGTTTTAGCTGTCCTCTCTTTATACTCTCTGGGTACTGGAGAGTTTCCAAAATCAAAGTTGAGTTTATTTCTCATGTTGAACATAAAACAAGATCTTTTGAAGAATGCTGGTAATCAAACAGTTGATGGTCCCAAACAGTGACTTCCATACTATTTATTTTCCAACTATGACAGTCAATGGGGTCCAAAAACTGTTTGGTTCCTCAAAATTCTTCAAAATATCTTCTTTAGTCTATAAAATAAGAAAGAAGCTTATACAGCTTTGGAACAACATGACGGTGAGTAAATAATGACAACTGTGACACTGTTTCCTCCTTTGTAAACAAGTGCACTAAACAAGTTTGATGTTACGAAAATGACAGCACAACTTTGGAACATTATAATTTGAGTAATTTTCACAAAAATTTTAAAAATTGTATTTCTTTATGACACGCCTTGATAAGTTTATTTACATCAACATAATAATCATTAAATGTAATAACCATTTTGTTATTGGATTTCCACATTTTAAGATTGAAAATCTGAACAACATAAATAAGGCATTTGAGAAGTAGAATAAATAAATGATGAAAGCAAGGTAAAATGTTGGCAAGCTTTTAATATGATCTTCAGATAACAAAAGACAAAACTGTTAAGTTTTAAGGAAAGTAAACCCATACAAAACAGTGTCGTTGTTGAAAAATTATAAAAAGTTAGATAATTAATATAATGTTGATCATACAGAACATGTTCATGCAGAAGAAAATGTTGTAAGTTTAAAACATAAAATAGGCTAAAATAATCAAACCAAAAACCCATAATTAATAACCATGAGAAGCTATTCTATAAAAATTCAGAACAGATAAAACAAGTTTGTGTAGCTGTTACTTTAATGTTGGCAGAAAGAAGGTAAAGGGGGGTGAACTGAACTAATCTGATCTTAAAGCAAAAACTCTAGGCTACAAGATCCAGTTCTCAAAAGTCTTGTGAACAAATGTTCTTTATGTGTTTTATGGCCTTATTCAAGTGATTTAAAAATTTAGTTTTCACTAACCACGACAATAAACATTGTTTTATCAAAATCACAATCGTGTACATACAGTGCATGCTGCTCACATATTATTGTAGCCCAGTTTGTGCTGATTACAGTGCTATAAGACTTTAGCCATTTATATTTTTATAAGCAATTGAAAAAAGCACAAATGTCAGGGCATGTCAAAACTTCTCCAGGCCCCCAAAACACCCCCAGACCCCAGGGGGTTAAGCTGTTACACTGTTGCCACCGGTGAAGTAGACAGCCCAGTGAGCCCCAATGGAGGTGATGCCATTTCCATTCTGTCGACCACTGAGAAAACGTAGCTCACTTCCTCCATTGGTCGGGTACAAATTAAATGAGTTTCCAGTAGGCTGCCCCACTTTTAAAGAGCGGCCTTGACTAGTTACAAACATAATCTCATAGATGTAGCCACTGTAATATTTTCCAGAAGCCTGAATGATGGATTCATTGTCACGAAGTGACAACTCCATTGGATTGCCACTGCTTGAACAAACCGGTGATGTCCAGTTACCATCATAACGGAGCTGGATTCTGAACAGATATTTGATGAAAGTGTTTGAAAAGATGGTCACAGAATAACATCCAGAAGAATTAGAACACATAATGCAAATGATTTTTCAAGATAAAGCCACAACAAAATTATAAAGTGTATCATATTCACTTTTTTCACTCTTTTGCTATAGATGGATGATCATTGGTGCATTGGTTAACTTACCCACGAATGTACGCATTACTGTGTTCCCAGACTCTGATACCAGTGATGCGACCATCATATGCAGTGGAATATTCAGTCCCACTGCCATCTCCAATAGCCATGGAGTAAGAGTAGTAATCCGGTAAAGCTGAAAGAGAAAATAACAGCTATGAGTCTATCTTAAAATAAACCTTTCAATAGTAAATGTAAAGAAATGCCAAAATCAATCTAGATTCCCAAAGATAAAATGTAAAATAGTCACTGTATTTAACTGAGTAGCAAAATGGCAGGTATTAAGATTTATATACGTAGTGTATTTTTACATGTTCCAGAATTTCTAGCATGAATCTCACGTTTAATTTCATTTTCAATTGTCCAACAGTCATTTATTTGCAACATTGTTTTGCATGTTTGATAATGCACCACATTGTGGTGAGCAATACTCACGCATGGTCATGCCCACTGTACAAACTCCAGAGAGAACCAGAATAAGATGCAACATTTTGGAAAAAGTTGATGTTCAGCACTCACCAGTAATCTAAAAGGAACAAAATAGATGAGGTATTCACTCATGAAACAGTAAATATTTCACTTTAGTTTCCATCATCTAACTGCATTACATATTGACAGAAAATATATTTAATTGTGATCAGTGTTTTCATGTGTACCTAAGCACATGAAGATGATAGACAATCAGGAATTTTAGCAATATAAAGTCATTACCTGCTGTTACACTTGATGTGGTTGATATTTGATTCTGGTTTGCTGACTAAACCTACTTGAATTTATATGCTCTTGCTAGTCAAGCCTCTTCATTGTCATATTTCCGTTTCCACCTCAGAAGGAATGTTTTGGAACACACAGGTTTTGGTCCGAGTGCAAAGAATGCTTAGAATATATATATATATATATATATATATATATATATATAATAAAGGTTTGAAAATAATTGTTAAACAAATTATATATATATAATTTGTTTAACAATTATTTTCAAACTTTATTTTAAAATTAAACAAATAAACATAAACAAGTTACAAAATAAAAACAATAGAAATAAGTGTTATACAAGGTTATACAACACAACATTAGTTTTATTCTATTGTTTAGAACGATGTAAGCAACTTTTATATTGTATGTGTAATACTGAAATTCTACTAAGCTGATCAGACCCTCTATTAAGAAAACCATTAATAAATGTGGTGTTCATGATCAAAAAATAAATGGGTAACTTACTTAGTGAAGTGGTCGGTAATGACCAGAATGTTTTTGAAATTATTGGAACCTGGCTCCACTCAGAGAAAATCCATGCATACGAGTTTGAGTGGTCTTGTAGCTGTGATATTGAGAAGTGGTGCAGCTTTCTCAGGCAAGCTTTTTTAGTTCAAAAAGAGTTATAATGGGTAAGCCAACAAATTCATCATCTTCCTCAAAACTTCCTGGAAGAGCCATTGGATGGTGGGCAAGAGACACAATGAAAGTGGCATTGGGCAAATTTTCCGTAGGAGGATTATCGACCACTAGGTGCAAGTGCTCATCACAGATGTCTTTAATGGTGTTTTCATTCACAGTTACATGTTTAGATCCTAGTGTTGGGGAGAAAGCAGTGAGATAATCCAGGAAACCTAATGCTTGTTTCAGGTTCAGCTCTCCTATGCAGCATTCCACGAGCCTCTGGAATGTGATTGGGGCATTTTTTATCCCTTGAGGCATCCTGTTGAACTCAAAAAATCCTAGTGGGCAGATGAATGCAGTTTTATGCTTATCTACTTCCTCCATTTCGATCTGGTAGAAACCGGATCTCAGATCTAGCACAGAGAACCATTTGGATCCAGTCAGGGCTAAGAAGTATTCCAAATTGGGCAAGGCATATGAATCCTTTACTGTTTTAAGGTTAAGTTTTCTGTAGATTATGCAGAGTCTAACTTCACTATTCTTTTTCCTGATGACTACAGTCGATGAAGAGACAGTGAATTCAGATTTGTGGATGACTTTTGAATCAAGAAGTTGTTGGAGATGGACACGCACGCTTCTATATCTTGGGGGTCTTACTCTGTGCTTAATTGGAGTCTCATCACTTGATGTTTCATTTTATGAGTGTGTCCGAAGTCAAGTTCAACACTTCCAGGAGTTCACTGTTTTAGCTGTCCTCTCTTTATACTCTCTGGGTACTGGAGAGTTTCCAAAATCAAAGTTGAGTTTATTTCTCATGTTGAACATAAAACAAGATCTTTTGAAGAATGCTGGTAATCAAACAGTTGATGGTCCCAAACAGTGACTTCCATACTATTTATTTTCCAACTATGACAGTCAATGGGGTCCAAAAACTGTTTGGTTCCTCAAAATTCTTCAAAATATCTTCTTTAGTCTTTAAAATAAGAAAGAAGCTTATACAGGTTTGGAACAACATGACGGTGAGTAAATAATGACAACTGTGACACTGTTTCCTCCTTTGTAAACAAGTGCACTAAACAAGTTTGATGTTACGAAAATGACAGCACAACTTTGGAACATTATAATTTGAGTAATTTTCACAAAAATTTTTAAAATTTTATTTCTTTATGACACGCCTTGATAAGTTTATTTACATCAACATAATAATCATTAAATGTAATAACCATTTTGTTATTGGATTTCCACATTTTAAGATTGAAAATCTGAACAACATAAATCTATACAATGTTCCCTCTAAGCTGCTGGACGCCAAGACTTCTTCCACCGTGGCGCGCAGAGAAATAATGTGCCGCGCACACGCAAAAATTAGTTGGGAAATCCATTTGATTGTATTCTAGTAGAAACTAAAGAATTGCAATGCTCGGGTAAACCGCTATAGAGTTGCTGCCGCTATAGAGTTAGAATGCGGTTTACAGGTTTCACAGAAAGAGAATGATGTGCGCCAGTCGCTGTAGAAACCGAATACTTCAATGGTTGCGGACGAAATAGCTCAAATCGAAAGCCAACGCAAACGCAGTGACATGTGAAATAAACGTCTTTGTGTATTAAAGAAGAGTGGCTTGATTAAGTGCTGGAAATAGCGGATGATGGGCACATAATGGTAACAAAACTCTGAGACATTACCAGTCACATACAGGTGTATTGTGCAAACTATACTTCATAGGGATGTTTAGCTAGGTATATAAGAATTCACGTTCACGTTTAAAAATAAATAAATAAATAACTTACAGATCTCAGTTTAAATGCTTCAGTTCGTTTTCTATTCTCTTCTATCAGTTTAAATGCTTCAGTTGTTTTGATATTATATTATATTATATTATATTATGTTAGGCCTATATTATAAACCTAATAAATAATTGACCTTGTTTTTTAATGGAGTCACTTATGCTGTTGTCACGGATCCACCCACAACCACACCTACACCAACCATCAACACCCGTTCACAATCACCCGAATACTGATTACCACCTGACTCCAATCACCAAACACCCTACATAAAGTCACTCACCACAATCCTTCGTTGGTTGGTCTCAAGGTCGTAAGCTCATCATCTTCCCTCACTTACCTCTTGGATTCCTGGACTCCTCCGTGCCGTAAGCCTTGCACTCAGACCTGTTTGAAAACGAAGAATGTCTTTAAGTTGGACTCACCTCTTATGTTGGAAAACGATCACAGCACTGTTACTACTTGGTTCTGTTATCCTTCGGAATCTGTTTAAGTTTGCAAAGAAAGAATTAAAGAAAAGTAATTCGACTCACCTGTGTTTGTCTCTCAGTCCAACCCTGACAGAAGACCAACCCCAAAGAGAAATATTGAGACGTGGCAAATCTGAGATGGAAGGTGAAAATCTCCCAACGCCGGATCCATTCGCCGAGCTAGTTCACGCTCTCCGTGAATCCCGGGAACCACCTCCAGCCCAGCCATCTCCGTCTGGGTGCCCCATGGCTAAACCTACCCTCTACTCAGGCGAGGCGGCCACCTGTCGCGGCTTCCTACTTCAGTGCTCGCTGTACTTCGAGTTTCAACCCCACCAGTTCCTGAATGATCGGGCGAAAATCGCCTTTATCATGTCCCTGCTGTCCGGAAGAGCCCTACAGTGGGCCGAAGCGCTCTGGAATTCCCACAGCCCGTTAGTACGGTCCCTGGATGCCTTCGTCGACCACTTTCGGGAAGTATTCAGTCAGTCAGCCTCCTCCATTTCAGTTCATGAAGAGCTGTTTCAGCTGCGACAAGCAAACATGTCCGTTCACGACTATACCATACGATTTCGCACTCTGGCCGCTAGCAGTGGGTGGAACGAAACGGCACTTCTCGCCGCCTATCGACGGGGTTTGGAACCAACCATCAGACAACAATTGTCGGTCATCGAAGATTCGGTGGGCTTGGAGAGTCTGCTTCAAAGGGCGTTACATGTCTCACAACAGTTAACGGCCTGCCGCTCAGATACCACCCCGAGAATTACCTTCCAGAAATGTCCAACTGCACCAGAGCCCATGCAAGTGGACCAGTACCATCTCTCTCTGGAGGAACGGTCTCGTCGACGAACGCTCAATCTGTGCATGCACTGCGGCTCAGGAAGTCACGTTCTGGTGTCCTGCCCCGTTCGACCCGCGAACTCAACGGTGGGTACAGTTCGCCTTCACCCGGATGTTTCTGAAATTCCTCATAGTCATGCTTTGATACTACACCTGCACCACTCCTTCCCAGTAAAGGTCCTCATCGACTCTGGAGCCGCGGGAAACTTCATCTCTTCGGCTTGCCTTTCCCGTATTCAATTACCCCGGCTCCGAAACAACACCTCCTATCGGATTTCCACCATCCAAGGCAGACCACTGAGTAAGGGGCTGGTACGTCACTGCAACCCGGAGGTCACGCTCCGCATGAGGAACTTTCACGAGGAACCAATCTCTTTCCTTATCCTGGAGGACGCCATTGTGGAAGTTGTGCTGGGACGTCCCTGGTTAGCAAAGCACCACCCCGACTTGCACTGGCGCTCAGGGGAAATCCTTCGTTGGAGTGCTTCATGCTTCGAAAAATGCCTCACCGGTCTCCCAGTACCTCACCAGTATGTGCCATCTCTCCCACTCAACTCCACCACTATAGAGAGTCCTACCACACCTACCTCAATCCGTATTCCCCAAGCTTACCTCTCTTATGGAGATGTGTTCAGTAGAACTGCCGCTACCCGTCTTCCTCCACACCGACCATGGGATTGCGCCATTAACCTGTTGCCCGGGGCCAAACTGCCTAAAGGCCACGTCTATCCCCTCTCGATCCCAGAACGAGCCGCCATGGAGGAATACGTGAAAGAGGCACTGCAGCAGGGGTTCATCCGTCCCTCCACATCTCCCGCAGCATCCAGCTTCTTCTTTGTCGCCAAGAAGGACGGAGGCCTCCGTCCGTGCATAGATTACAGGGCGCTCAATGCCCAGACGATCAAGTTCGCCTACCCCTTGCCACTGGTGCCAGCAGCCTTGGAAGAGCTTCGTGGGGCCCGAATCTTTACTAAGCTGGATCTCCGCAGCGCCTATAACTTGATTAGAATACGCAAAGGAGACGAGTGGAAGACAGCCTTCATTACACCTACCGGGCACTACGAATACCAGGTTATGCCGTATGGCCTTTCCAACTCACCATCTGTATTCCAAAACTTTATGAACGAGATCTTCCGGGACATGCTCAACCGATTTACACTCATTTATATCGATGATATCCTGATCTACTCAGCCACCCTTGAAGAACACCACGCTCATGTCCGTCAAGTCCTCCAACGCCTTCGCCAGCACCACCTATACCTTAAACTGGAAAAATGCGAGTTTCATCAGACCCAGGTTCACTTCCTAGGGTACATTATCGACGCGAATGGGGTGCAAATGGACCCGGCCAAGGTGGAAACCGTAAAGAACTGGCCTCAACCGTCCACTATCAAGGAGCTCCAACGGTTCCTTGGCTTCGCCAACTTTTATCGGCGCTTCATTGCCCAGTTCAGCCATTTATCAGCCCCCTTAACCTCTCTCCTTCAAGGGAAACCGAAATCCCTCACCTGGACGTCTCAAGCGGAACTCGCCTTCGAAAAGTTAAAATCCTCCTTCTGTACCGCTCCAATACTCACCCATCCGGATCCCGATCACAGCTTCGTGGTAGAGGTGGATGCTTCAACAGTGGGGGTGGGGGCAGTGTTGTCCCAAAGGAAAGGCGAACCCCCAGTACTTCACCCCTGCGCCTACTTCTCTAAGAAGATGTCACCGGCCGAGCAAAACTACGACATCGGGAACCGCGAACTACTGGCCATCAAGCTGGCGCTGGAGGTGGCGGCACTGGCTGGGCGCCCAACATCCATTCGAGGTGATTACGGATCATAAAAACCTCCAATACCTTCGGGAAGCCAAACGCCTAAATCCCCGACAAGCCCGCTGGGCCCTTTTCTTCACGAGATTCAAATCTACCATCACTTATCGTCCAGGCCATAAGAACCTCAAAGCCGACGCTTTGTCTCGTCTGCACCAACCAGACCCCTCACCTGAGAACCCAGAGCCAATCCTGCCGCCTAACATCTTTGCTTGTCCCATCATCTGGGAGGTGGATGACCAGATCCGTGCCGCCACTCAAGAGGAACCTGCTCCTCCGGAAACTCCCGAGGGGAAACTGTATGTCCCGACCACTCTTCGAATCCCCATTCTAGATTCAACCCACACGTCTCCAGGTTCAGGTCACCCAGGCCGCACACGCACTCTCATGCTCCTCCGGAACAAGTACTGGTGGCCCAACATGAAGCAGGATGTGGCCCGTTATGTTCGAGGCTGTTCCGTCTGTGCCATCACTTCAACCCCCAGTCACTTACCTGAGGGCAAACTGCTACCACTACCCATTCCTCGCCGACCCTGGTCCCATATCGGGGTTGATTTTGCCACAGACTTACCCCCCTCAAATGGATCAACTACTATTCTGGTTGTAGTCGATCGATTCTCAAAGGCTTGTAAATTAATCCCATTACGAGGCTTACCCACGGCCCTCGAAACGGCGGAAGCCCTCTTCCAGCACGTCTTTAGGAACTTTGGCTTACCCGAAGATATTGTCTCCGACCGAGGGCCCCAATTTACCTCCAGGGTTTGGCGCAGTTTCTTCCGTCTGTTGGGAGTCTCAGTAAACCTGTCCTCCGGTTATCACCCGCAAACCAATGGCCAAACAGAACGGAAGATCCAGGAGATTGGGCGTTACCTCCGCCTATTGCCATCGACACCAAGACCGATGGAGCCAATACCTTCCCTGGGCGAATCGCCCAAAATTCAATGCGGCAGGAAACCACCGGTCTAACCCCATTTCAATGCTTCCTCGGATTTCAACCACCTCTCTTCCCCTGGACCGGAGAACCCTCCGAAGTCCCCTCGGTGGACTTCTGGTTTCGAGAGAGCGAAAGGGTATGGAACTCTGCCCATGTCCACCTCCAACAAGCAATACGGAGACACAAATTGCATGCGGATTCTCGGCGCGCCGCTACCCCGCTGTACCAACCTGGCGACCAAGTTTGGCTCTCCACGCGGGATAACCGCCTCCGTCTACCCTGCAAAAAACTAAGCCCTCGCTACGTCGGCCCTTTCCCCATACGAAGACAAATCAACGAAGTCACCTACGAGCTCCAACTCACCGTATATCACCTACCTTCCATGTGTTGTTACTGAAACCATTCACTAACCCCGTTCTCCCTCCATCCACAGAGCCCGAAGTGCCTCCTCCTCCCGAAGCCGAACCCAGTGAAACCATCTACCGAGTTAAAGAGATCCTGAACTCCCGGCGGCGGGCGGCCGACTCAATATCTAGTGGATTGGGAGGATTCGCCCCGAGGAGAGGTCATGGGTGAACCGAGAGGATGTACTGGACCCCTTGCTCCTTTCCGACTTTCACCAGTCACACCCCAACTGCCCAGCCCCAAGAGGACGCGGTCGCCCTCGCCGCCGGTCCCGGGTGCCGGGAGACGCCCATGGGGGAGGGGGTACTGTCACGGATCCGCCCACAACCACACCTACACCAACCATCAACACCCGTTCACAATCACCCGAATACTGATTACCACCTGACTCCAATCACCAAACACCCTACATAAAGTCACTCACCACAATCCTTCGTTGGTTGGTCTCAAGGTCGTAAGCTCATCATCTTCCCTCACTTACCTCTTGGATTCCTGGACTCCTCCGTGCCGTAAGCCTTGCACTCAGACCTGTTTGAAAACGAAGAATGTCTTTAACTCTCTGGGGTCGGCTGTCTCGCCGGCGAGACAAACTCGTTTTTTTTAAGATCAGTGCAAAAGACACTAAAAATACTCTGTTGATTTTGGTCACACAAATAAGTGTTATACATCAATCGAAACTGTTAAGTGTCTACTTTTTTTTGGGTACACTCACAATAACAACACAACTTTGTGCTTTTGGAAAAATAATAAAACAAACAGGGTGCGCTCTCTGTCTTCTCCGTCTCCGCGAACTGTTTTTAGAAACGCGTCACTAAAATGAACTGTAACTCAGCGAATACTCAGCACACAGACATGAGGGTTATATCTATGGAAAGCTTGAAGTGTATACTTTGAAATGAAGCAAGTCTTATCGAAAACAAACATTCTGTGATGAAGTAATCTGTATGAAATCAACACGATGTTCAATCTGTCCCGTCTGACTCATTATCGCTAATGTGATCCCGCCCCCGCGCGACTCGCGCTGTTCATATGTAAATAGCCTCGTGGTAAGTGCGCGCGTGCAAACGCCCAACAACACAAACAAAGAGGAGGTCCTTCGTGGCGGCTACTGTTTGTTTCTGGATGAAGACGCGCTGAGTAAAAGCAGGATTTCCCTCGAAAGAAGAACACGATTTCATCCAGAAGAGGAGAGCAATCTGATGAGTAAGTAATGTTTCTTTTTTTTGCATTAGTTAATGTTTTATTGTGACAAACTTAAACACATTTTACTAGTTGGGTTTTTCCCAAACGACAACATGATGAATGCTGTGCGTCTAAGAATGTTTAGTACATGTTTATTATTACTACTCTGTTCACAAATATATTTTAATAGCGTGCACAATAATAATTAGTTTCTCAGATATAAAATATCATTTTTTTATAATACAAAGTACATCCTTTTATTGTACAAAGCATGCTTCAGTCTGTGGCTACATAATCATATCATAGACTACTATAAAATAATTCATACTGGACT
Organism: Onychostoma macrolepis; assembly: GCF_012432095.1. Taxonomy (NCBI): domain Eukaryota; kingdom Metazoa; phylum Chordata; class Actinopteri; order Cypriniformes; family Cyprinidae; genus Onychostoma; species Onychostoma macrolepis. The sequence continues at coordinate 24,369,074 of NC_081170.1, read as the reverse complement.
ATATGACTACAAAATCATAGTTGGGTTTTTCCCAAACTATAATTCCTGACTACAGTGTTTGAAATAGTGTAAAACATTTTGAATATGATGGGCAATTCATTGTATTTAAATTTCTTATGGCGCGATGATGTTTTCATGCTCTATATAAAACAATAAAAGTAATATGAGTGTACACTGTAACATGATGAATGCTATGAGTCTTAAGTATGTTTAGTACATGTTTATTATTAATAGCCTACTCTGTTCAGAAATAGATTTTAATAAAGTGCTAAACAATAATAATTAGTTTCTCTTTTTTTTTATGATAGTACAAAGCATGTGTGAGTCTATGGCTACAAAACATATATATATATACAGATGTTCCTGATATTAACATGCTCACAAATGTTTTTTTGAACATCAGATGTTCAACTACACCGATATTCTATGTTAAAACAAGCTCCTTCTCTACTGATTGTTTTTTTTTCTTCTTGAATCCATGGAAAGAAGTAGAAACACTTAAATAAAACGCATAAATATCAGGTATGATTTACTTGTTTCACTTGTTGAACAGAATCTGTTGCAGGAATGACTCAAAGTCTGTTCACATCTCTGTGGTTAGATCAGTGTGCACAATAATGTGTCTTTGACCTTCATTATGTATGTTTTGGTTATACTGTGTTGTAAATAAAATACAAATAATTTAAAAAACCCTTTTTTTCAATCTCCTCACATTCTCTCTTACCTGCCTCACAGTCACAGTCACACTGATGGGCCATTAGGGGCCCATAGGGGATGGCCCTTTGTCTCTCAGGTGAAAATCACTTAATATTCATGGCCATTGCCACTCCCTCGCATATAGACCCTCGATCACAAAACATGTCTTGAAAATTTTAAATCAATATATTGTTTTCTGTGAATGAGTAAGCAGAATGATTTTCACATAATTCTGAAGTAAATATTCTAGCCTACAAGACTGATTACTCAAAAGTCTTATTCACAACTATTTAGTGTGGGTTTTAAGGCCTTATTTCAGCTACTTTTTTTTTCCCAAAACTTACTAACCACGCATAATATTTTTTTTCTAAAAAATGCAAACATGCACATCCATCTTGGTCACATATTATTGTAGCACAGTTTGTGCTGAATACAAAAAAAATTACATGTTGGTCAATAGTATGTTTTAAGTAGCTGAAATAAGCACAAATATCAGGGCATGTCAAAACATCTCAAGGGCCCCAAAATGACCTCAGACCCCAGAGGGTTAAGTTGGACTCACCTCTTATGTTGGAAAACGATCACAGCACTGTTACTACTTGGTTCTGTTATCCTTCGGAATCTGTTTAAGTTTGCAAAGAAAGAATTAAAGAAAAGTAATTCGACTCACCTGTGTTTGTCTCTCAGTCCAACCCTGACAGCTGTACTTATCAAGGCTGTATTTATTTGATCAAAATACAGAAAACAAAACAAAACAACAACAACAACAAAATCCTCCAGTAATATCGTGAACTCTTAGGCTATTGCAATTTCTAATATTGGTTTTCTACTTTAATATATTTTAAAATATAGTGTATTCCTGTAAAGCAAAGCTGAATTTTCAGCTTCATTACTCCAGTCTTCAATGTCACATGTTCCTTCATTCTAAGATTCTGATTTATTATCAGTGTTGAAACTGTTGTGCTGCTTAATATTTTTTGGAATCTTTTTTCTTTGATTCTTTGATTAGGCTAATAAAAAGTTTAAAAGAACAGCATTAATTAAAAATATAAATATTGTCTAACAATGTAAGTCTTTACTATCACTTTTTATCCATTTAAGACATCCTTTCTAAATAAAAGTATTAATTAAAAATAAAAATTACTGACCCCAAACTTTTGAATAGTAGTCTATATTGTAACACAAAATTTATATTTTGAATGAACACTGTTCTTTTTAACTTTTTATTTCTCAAAGAATCCTGAAAAATATCACAGGTCCCAAAAATATTAAGCAGCACAACTTTTTCCAACATTGATTATAAATTAGCATATTAGAATGATTTCTGAAGGATCAAGTGACACTGAAAATTCAGCTTTGCTTCACAAGAATAAATTATATTTTAAAGTAGGCCTATATTAAAATAGAAAACTTTTATTTTAAATTGCAATAATATTTCACAATATTATTTTGTGAAATAATATTCAGTATTTTTTAATCAAATAGAAACATCCTTCATGAGCCTAAGAAACTTCTTTTAAAAAAATGTACTGATCCCAAACTTTTGAACGGCAGTGTATTGTACTGTAAAATGTTTTCTCAGATAACCTAAAATGTACATCATTTAGTTACATCAAGGGTCAAATCAAATATAAATAGCACTTTAAAGTTAAAAGTTAAACACTTTTTTTGTGCGTGTGCTGTACAGGTCTGGTATAAAGAATGTTTTTGCTCAGGTGGCCGAAATGTCCGCCCAATAGAGAAAAGTTTTGCTCAGCAAGAAAAAAAATTAGAGGGAACATTGCATATAAGGCATTTGAGAAGTAGAATAAATAAATGATGAAAGCAAGGTAAAATGTTGGCAAGCTTTTAATATGATCTTCAGATAACAAAAGACAAAACTGTTAAGTTTTAAGGAAAGTAAACCCATACAAAACAGTGTCGTTGTTGAAAAATTATAAAAAGTTAGATAATTAATATAATGTTGATCATACAGAACATGTTCATGCAGAAGAAAATGTTGTAAGTTTAAAACATAAAATAGGCTAAAATAATCAAACCAAAAACCCATAATTAATAACCATGAGAAGCTATTCTATAAAAATTCAGAACAGATAAAACAAGTTTGTGTAGCTGTTACTTTAATGTTGGCAGAAAGAAGGTAAAGGGGGGTGAACTGAACTAATCTGATCTTAAAGCAAAAACTCTAGGCTACAAGATCCAGTTCTCAAAAGTCTTGTGAACAAATGTTCTTTATGTGTTTTATGGCCTTATTCAAGTGATTTAAAAAATTTAGTTTTTCACTAACCACGACAATAAACATTGTTTTATCAAAATCACAATCGTGTACATACAGTGCATGCTGCTCACATATTATTGTAGCCCAGTTTGTGCTGATTACAGTGCTATAAGACTTTAGCCATTTATATTTTTATAAGCAATTGAAAAAAGCACAAATGTCAGGGCATGTCAAAACTTCTCCAGGCCCCCAAAACACCCCCAGACCCCAGGGGGTTAAGCTGTTACACTGTTGCCACCGGTGAAGTAGACAGCCCAGTGAGCCCCAATGGAGGTGATGCCATTTCCATTCTGTCGACCACTGAGAAAACGTAGCTCACTTCCTCCATTGGTCGGGTACAAATTAAATGAGTTTCCAGTAGGCTGCCCCACTTTTAAAGAGCGGCCTTGACTAGTTACAAACATAATCTCATAGATGTAGCCACTGTAATATTTTCCAGAAGCCTGAATGATGGATTCATTGTCACGAAGTGACAACTCCATTGGATTGCCACTGCTTGAACAAACCGGTGATGTCCAGTTACCATCATAACGGAGCTGGATTCTGAACAGATATTTGATGAAAGTGTTTGAAAAGATGGTCACAGAATAACATCCAGAAGAATTAGAACACATAATGCAAATGATTTTTCAAGATAAAGCCACAACAAAATTATAAAGTGTATCATATTCACTTTTTTCACTCTTTTGCTATAGATGGATGATCATTGGTGCATTGGTTAACTTACCCACGAATGTACGCATTACTGTGTTCCCAGACTCTGATACCAGTGATGCGACCATCATATGCAGTGGAATATTCAGTCCCACTGCCATCTCCAATAGCCATGGAGTAAGAGTAGTAATCCGGTAAAGCTGAAAGAGAAAATAACAGCTATGAGTCTATCTTAAAATAAACCTTTCAATAGTAAATGTAAAGAAATGCCAAAATCAATCTAGATTCCCAAAGATAAAATGTAAAATAGTCACTGTATTTAACTGAGTAGCAAAATGGCAGGTATTAAGATTTATATACGTAGTGTATTTTTACATGTTCCAGAATTTCTAGCATGAATCTCACGTTTAATTTCATTTTCAATTGTCCAACAGTCATTTATTTGCAACATTGTTTTGCATGTTTGATAATGCACCACATTGTGGTGAGCAATACTCACGCATGGTCATGCCCACTGTACAAACTCCAGAGAGAACCAGAATAAGATGCAACATTTTGGAAAAAGTTGATGTTCAGCACTCACCAGTAATCTAAAAGGAACAAAATAGATGAGGTATTCACTCATGAAACAGTAAATATTTCACTTTAGTTTCCATCATCTAACTGCATTACATATTGACAGAAAATATATTTAATTGTGATCAGTGTTTTCATGTGTACCTAAGCACATGAAGATGATAGACAATCAGGAATTTTAGCAATATAAAGTCATTACCTGCTGTTACACTTGATGTGGTTGATATTTGATTCTGGTTTGCTGACTAAACCTACTTGAATTTATATGCTCTTGCTAGTCAAGCCTCTTCATTGTCATATTTCCGTTTCCACCTCAGAAGGAATGTTTTGGAACACACAGGTTTTGGTCCGAGTGCAAAGAATGCTTAGAATATATATATATATATATATATATATATATATATAATAAAGGTTTGAAAATAATTGTTAAACAAATTATATATATATAATTTGTTTAACAATTATTTTCAAACTTTATTTTAAAATTAAACAAATAAACATAAACAAGTTACAAAATAAAAACAATAGAAATAAGTGTTATACAAGGTTATACAACACAACATTAGTTTTATTCTATTGTTTAGAACGATGTAAGCAACTTTTATATTGTATGTGTAATACTGAAATTCTACTAAGCTGATCAGACCCTCTATTAAGAAAACCATTAATAAATGTGGTGTTCATGATCAAAAAATAAATGGGTAACTTTTTTTTTTTTTTTTTTTTGCTATTTGACATTTTATTTTAAAAGATTAAAAATAATTTAAGTAAGGATAAGGATGCATTGCTTTGTAATGTTTGTATGATCTAGCATTGGTGACTGTAAAAGTTTTCTTAATGAAAGACAAATATTTTAGATCAGATGTTTCCTTTTTTCAAGTCTACAGTGTTTATTTGGAACTGACAAATCATATGACATTGGGCATGAGACATGAAATGCAGCAGTAAAACACAAGCATCAGTACCAATGAAACTGACTCCGGAGGAAAAACATGTCTGTCAACATTTTATTCCAAAAAGTACTTGTAATGTTTCTACATGGCTTGTCATCCACTGGAGGATACAGATGATACATCAGATTTTTCACAACTGTTATCAGCTACTGTTACTGCATATAGTTGTAATATTGTAGGATTTAATATTTAGCAAACAGTGTTGGGGAAAGTTACTTTTTAAAAGTAATGCATTACAATATTGCGTTACTCCCTAAAAAAAAGTAACTAATTACGTTACTTAGTTACTTTTTATGGAAAGTAATGCATTACATTACTTTTGAGTTACTTTTTAAATCTAAGCAGGGCTTGCTTGTTTATTTTTAATATAAAAAGTTATTTTACAAATATAAAAGCCCTTTCATACCAAAAGTGAAATGAATATGCCTCAGGCTGAAGGAAATGTAAATTCACAAACAGTAGAGGGTGCAGCGCAAACAAACTGCATGAAGAATATGAAGAAGAAAGTTAAACTCTATCCAGTAATAACAATAATGAAACACAAATGTGTCATTTTTGTTTATTAGTATGGTTGAATTGGATCATCGAAGGTCAGTAGCAAAGACATTGGTAATAAAATGGGATTAAGTACATAAATTATATTTGTCTTATTTAACATTAAATTATTGTAGATTTATATAATATTCTGAGTTTGCATTTGACTGTTTTTTATTAATTTTGAAGAATACTGAATCTGTTTTTATGCAGGTGAGATGAGTAAATGCATGTTCACATTTTAGTCTAGAACTACAGTAACATGTTCACAAAGCACCTCTGCACTTACTCCCAATTTCTCTCAACATAGCAACATAAGAACTGTCAGTCAATACATGGGAAACAAAGTAAATAGAGTTCCCTTTCAGTCGGTCACTCCGAGTCACGTCAGGTGACCAACGAACTGGGATCTTGCTTAGAGAGACCAATCCACTTCGAGTGTAACTAAACGAGCCATAGGCATGCGATTATTGCATCCAGCTGCCGCTGATCACAGCGTGAGTATAAGTAGGCAGCAGGTGCAGCGCATATTCAGCTTTTTGCTTCGGAGCCGAGCGGTTACATCGTTCAGCACCTGACTTCTGGTGACGAGTGAATTCAACGAGTTGAGCACGCTCTTCGCAAGACTCTTGTGCTGGTGGTACGGCTCTACAGCGGCGGTGGTTCTTCCCGTGTCGAGTGGATTGCACACATCAGGTTGCACTACGCCCTGTTTGTGTTGCAGTCGACCATCTCCCCTGTGTGCTTCAGCACGCTAAAAGAGCTTTTTCCCTAAAAGAGCATTCACGGGTGCGTCTTTTTTAAAGACGACGTTGCATCTGGCAAACTCGACGTTACGTCTTTGTATAGACGAGTTGGGTCTTGCTACAGACAACGTGTCACCCGTGCGTTTCTGGATGCGGTCATTACCTGGCGCCGGGTGATGGTCACGATCGCTGCCTCACGTGCCTGGGCAGTAAGCACGCTGAGGTGGCGTTCATGGATGAGTCATCTTCTCATTGTGGGAAGATGATCATCTCGGAGTTGCGGGCCAGGCTCCGTTACCTCGACAAAGGGGTGGAGCTCTGTTGCCTCTGCCTCGATCTGGTTCTCATTCTGGCTGCAGACAGGCAAAAACTACTTCAGGCGGTGGCACGGGTGGTCTGAGGATTACAGTGGTGGCAAACCCTCCAGGGAACCAACCCTCGAGGGACCATCGCTCCTGTTGCGCTCCAAAACCAGTGTGCTGCCAATGGAACTTGCTGGACCCCCTACAAGGAGCATACCAGCAGTGTCCTTGGCACTCCTTCCGACGGCCGAATGTCGATCGCTGCATCTGAGGGTGAGCCGGAGCTTTCTGGGGAAGAAGATTCGGTTGCGCTGCTGCTCCCGCGGTATCAATGCCTGAGTCAGATCCAGAAATGACGGCTATGCTTTCCCGGGCTGCTGAGAGGGTAGGGCTCGAGTGGAGACCTCCACCGTGTCCCGAGCCCTCGAGGTTGGACGACTGGTTTCTCGGAGTAGCTTGTGGTGGTTCTCAGCGCCCTGCCCCATGCACCTCCGGCCTCTCTTCTTGGAGGTGCATGGGGAGCTTACCAGGTCATGGACGGCAAGAAACCGACCTGCTAGATCCTCCTCTCTCACCACCCTCAATGGTGGTGCAGCTAGGGGGTTTACGGGGGTCCCCCTGGTGGAGCGGTCGGTTGCGATGCAGTTGTGTCCTAATACTGCCTCCACCCGGCAGGGCAAACCGTGCCTCCTCTTCCGAGCCTGTAGTTATTCGTCTGGTCTGTCCGGCGATGCTTATGTGGCCTGTGGAGAAGCTGCCTCCACCTTACGCTACGGCGTTACTGCAGGTTCTTCAGGCTAAAAGCACTGAGGGACATGCACGAGGGTGGTCACGATCCGGAAGTTCTGAAAGAGCTTTCTGGTAAGGTGCACTTCGCCAACGAACTCTCCCATGTGGCCAGTTAAAAAACCCGACGGTAGCTATAGATTAACTATTGACTACACCGCATTGAATGCTGTGACTACAAAAATAACGCCTATTGTAGCCAACCCGTCGACAATCCTGAATGACATTTCTCCAAATCATTGGTCGTGCCCTATTAGACAAGAAGATCAATATCGTTTCACATGCAACGGCACACAAATAACGTGGTGTCACTTGGCCCAAGGGTATTGCGATAGTCCCCGCGCTCTTCCACGGAGTCGTGGCTAGCGCGATATCCCCAATCGTAAAATCGTGCGCACCGTCAGTGATTGTTCAGTATTGCGACGACATTCTTTTAGCTTCCACAGAAAAGGGCCAACATTTCAGTGTGCTCACAAGGTTGCTGAAAGCTCTTCAAGACGTGGGCTTTCTGCTCAACAAATGAAAAGCCTAGTAATTTCTGCGCGAAGTTACCTTTTTGGGCCAAAGCATAGGCCGCGAAGGGAAGCGACCCCTTCCAGACAGAGTTGTGGCTATAACTAAATTGACTAAGCCAACTACAGTAACAGGCTTAAGATCCTTAATGGGGCTGTTCAATTTCAATCGGGTATACATTGCAGATTTTTCTGATTTGGCCAAACCTCTAACTGAGGCTTTGAAAGGAGGCCTTCCTGGCGCTTCTCTCCTAAAATGGACTGTAGAGATGACTGAATCTTTTAATCTCCTCAAATCTGCGCTAGCCTCTTCTCCCGCCTTACATCACCCTGACATGACAAAGTCTTTCCATATATGGACGCATGTTGGGCCAAGCGCCTATAACTGTGTGATGGGGCAACACAAGGGCGATCAGAACTATGGTGTTGTCGGCTATTACTCCACGTTGATTCCTTCAATGAATGGACATTTGCCTTGTTTGTTGGCGTTGGACTGCGCTGAATGGGCGCTGAAGGTCACAGAGCCAATTGCGGGGTACAACCAGATGGTTTTACACACCCCGCATCGTTTCATGCAATCAAATCAATCAAATCCATTTCGAATCAAAGACGTGCAAAATGGGAAACAGCTCTGATGAGCCCACAACTCACCGTCGTGGCCGACAACCGAACAAATCCAGCTTCCCTAATGGAAAATGAAGGGAGCCCGCACGACTGCGCCGAAGTGCTTATCTACAACAAGGGACATTTCATTCGAGATGAACCATATATAGACTCTATGGACTTGTTTGTAGACGGCAGTAGTTTCTATGAGGGAGAGACACGTTACACGGGCTGGGCAGTGGTCGAGGGGATGACGGGCGACGTTCTCTCTGCAGGCTCATTTCGGGGAGGAAGTGCTCAGATAGCTGAACTGCATGCTTTAAGAGCTGCCTTAAAGCTCGCCTTAAGCATCACTGTTAGTGAGAATACCTCACCTCGTGTGAATATTTTCACAGATAGCGCTTACTGTTACCATGTAGTGCAAAGTTATGGCCCTGTCTGGAAACATCGCGGGTATTTGACCACAGCTGGCACGCCAATAAGTCATCAACAGGTTATCAAAGAAATTCTTTGTAATTTTGTAAGTTTGTGAAAAAATTCCGCCAAATTGCGTTGCCGTATGTAAAGTCACAGGTCACAGTTCGTTCAATGATTGGCTGGCCAAGGGAAATTCAATGGCAGATGCGGCCGCAAAAGAAGCCGCTAAAACTTTAACATTTGAGGAAGTGGCCGCCACATTCCCGGTTCACCCTGATTGTACAGGTTCAGAAACCTTGTCCAAATTGTACACCGACAAAGACAGAGACATGTGTCAACAGATGGGAGCCACGTTAGAGGCAGAAGGGATTTATACCATAAAAGAGAAAGTTGTCCCGCCTAGTGGCTATCAAACTGAATTGATTGATCTATATCACAGCATTGCACATCAGGGAGTTCAGAAAACTTATGCTACGTTAAGCCAAACCTGGTTCTGGCCAGAAATGATCAATAACGTGAAGGATAGGCTGTCCAGATGTATCCACTGTTTGCAGACTAAGCCACAATTTGGGAGAGGCAAAATTCCAATTGGACATAGTCCTCGAGGACCTTTTACACATTTACAGATGGATTTTATCTCTCTACCCTCTGATCACGGGTACAAGAATGTACTTGTTATTGTTTGTAAATTTTTACGGTGGGTGGAGGCTTTTCCTCTACGCACTGCCACTGCGGAAAAGGTGGCTAAAGTGCTACTTAGGGAAGTTTTTCCTAGGTGGGGAATTTGTGAGTCACTGGACAGTGACCAAGGAAATCAGTTTACAGGGAAGGTTCTAAAATCCTGTATGAAACTTTTGAGCGTTAATCAAAAATTCCACATTCCATATAGACCTCAATCAAGTGGAAGTGTGGAATCGCAAAACAAATCGATCAAAATGGCGTTGCGAGCAAAATTGAGTGAATATGATGGTGGATGGTTTTGCCACCTGCCCGCGGTCCTCATGGCTATGAGGCCACAGGCCCGTTGAAAGATACTTTGCGAGAATATCTCAAGGTACTCTCGTGTGCCTTAAAAGATGCACATTTCAGCGCCATCAGTGCTCAAAATGCAGGAGATCTCAAAAGCGCTGCATTTAATTTAAAAGCTGAAAATCCTGTACAAGTGGGGGACGAAGTAATGATTCCAAGAATAGGAAATTTGGGACCAAGGTCCTCCCGATATGAGGGCCCTTATCCTGTGCTACTGACCACTCCAACGTCTGTTCTCATTGAAGTCGAGCCAGGCTTGACTTGATGGATGCATCTTGCTCAAGTGAAGCCTCTATCGCCGCTTGCTAATACTAACAACCCTAACAATCTGGGTTAGCTCCACAGGTGGTGCAAGTATGGAGGAGCTCCAACGTGGCTGCTAGAAACACACAGTGCTAACTATGCTCTTTCTCCTTTCTCTAGGCTCTTGATGATGTGTCCATCCGGACCTGATATATTTTAGCTTACAGGAAGAGAAAAAGATGATGTTTACGTACTTTAATTGTTGTATGCGTTGTTTCCCCATTCTTTTGTTGTGCCTCTTCTCTATGTTCTCTCGTAAACCTCCTGCTGCTATCACTATATCTCTAATAGGTTTGATTGCATGTTGTCGCCAGAATACGAGGAGTATCTTTACCACACATGGCGGATAGTCAAGGTGACGCCTTGGAGCGGTTACTGGGGTAACTCCGTCCATCAAACGTTCCAGAGTGACCCAGGGGTGATTGCTGTGCTCTTGGCAAGGTCCATTCTGACTCCTTCATTTCCGGACATCGAATCGGACTCCTGGTCTGCAACTGCAGGGGCCTGGTACTTTAGACATCGGTGTTTCGTCCCAGGAGGAAGGCACTCTCCTATCACGTTGTTCCTCCTCCCTCCTGAGAGCCCTGTTCCCAGCTCTCACAGTCGGTATTGGTTTTGTCGTAACTTCCCTCAGTGTCATTGTAGAAAGGAAGAAGATATTTTCCGATACTCTTTTCTATACTTGTTTCCCATCAATTGACGAGAGAGAATGAGTTATTATATCGCTACTGTCATCATCGTCATTCTTCGATCCGTCATCTTCACGGGACAGGCAACGGATCCAGGACTGAAATAAGTGTTTGAGCATTCATACCCTCTCACTGCTGTGCGTCCTGCTCATCAATATAATTTGTGGTGGAAATTGCTCGAACATTCAGTTAAAACTGAAGGGTTGTCTGATTGTTATGTATGTGCTAACTCTCCACACTCAACTGATAAACCTTTTCGATTACAGCCCGTACCTATGTCTGAGATAGAATCAAAATGTATGATGTGGTTTCAGGCTATGCTTCTCAACATACCTAGATCTCCATGTTCTGTATGGTTATCTTTTCTGAATCGTTTATTCTCTCGGATAGGAGTCAATCTTGATGCACTTAAAGAATGTGTCTCTTTATGTTCTATTATGCACTCTCCTGACTCAATATCTTGGGTACTTCATCAGAGATTAACTTTATCCGGGGAAATGTCTTCATCTATTCAGGTACAGGGTAGAGTGGGACAGAAAGCACCCGTATGTATATGTCAAGACGCAGGAACCAAAGGAAAGTGGGTAGGACATTCTATTTGCGACCATAGGTATATGAATTTAGAACCATTTTGGGTTTTTCCCAGTCTTCGGGAAATTTGTGGTCCATGGTGAATTCCACACCATATCAATTAAACACTGATAATGACCCACAAATTTTTCAGGTGTATCCTGACACTATAATTCCTACTTCCGGAGATAAATACGTACTGTTAAAAGACAGATATGGGGTCTGTGGTAGCAATGCGTATCATTGGCTGCCTGAAGAATGGTCAGGATGTTGCTATATAGCAAGTCTTAAAACTCATTTGACTTTCTTATCCAGGACAGGAGAAGCTTTAGTCGGACGAAAACCTGGAAAGAAACGAGTAAAACGAACAGACTATAGGCCTCATCTCCGCATATCTTCAAGTGTTAAAACACTGGAAGGAGTTTTTCCGTGGTACGGAACTGTGCATAATGCATACTTAATTGATAATATTAGTCTGGAATTAGACTTGTTTGCTAACTATGCTATAGAAGGATTCCATCTATTAACAGATGAAATGAAGAACATTAAACTAGTTACATTACAGAATCGTGCAGCTCTCGATTATATTCTTGCCCGAGAAGTTTGTGCAGTAATCGGAGAACAATGTTGTACGTATATTCCAGATATACAACATAATATGACTGATGTAATCCAGCACATGTCACAATTGAGAGATGAGATGGAGAAAAGTAGTGTAGTTTCTGCAGGTACTGATGCCTTTTCCTGGCTTAAGAATACTATTGGAGGTTCTTTGTGGGGAATCATCGAAGATCTAGGACTTTTTCATTGTAATTGTTTTCATCCTTCTTTTGATGTATATGTGTGTACGTATTGTGTTCCTGATTTGTAAGGCCACGGTTAAAAAGCAGGGTGCTTATTCCCCTGTGGCTGTGCCTATAATTCGGAAGAAAGGAAATAATGGGGTAGTTTGAGCTGATAACAGATTGTGAGCTACTGTTAGTTCTCAACCCAGCAAAAGTTTGGGTGTAGCTTCACTGAAAATCTGTATCTTCACCCTTTTGTATCTTCTGTATTATCACACATTTATCTTTTGTTTGTATCATTTATCTTTTGAATTGTATTTTTAGGAAAGGAAGATTATGGTGGCGAGCCTTAGTATGCCTCGAGGGATTGGTGTCTTGGATTTTGGAAAAATGACGTATACAAATATGGTTTATGCTTATGTATATGATTTTTGCCTCAAATGATGTGTGGTTGACATATTTGAATATGGTCTATGCTTATGTGTATGATTTTCATTCTTGAATAACCAAGGTAGTGAGACTTTATGCATATTCTATGTTTTCCATCAACCTGTAATAATATATATGTTATTAAGAAGGTTAGAGTTTTGGCTCTGTGAGATGGCCTTTACAGTAAAACCTATGCTTTTTATTAACCACTGTCTGGAGTTGAAGCCAAGTTGGTATATCTGTCTAACCTCAAGTAGGCAATTAACAATAGAAAGGGGATGTAAAACCACCCATATGTATATTTGGCCTAAGTCAGCAGTTAGACTCAGCAGTTAGACTTTGGAATATGATAGATTTTGCCTTTTATGGTTAGCGATAGCTTTATGTTAATTGTTATATTTAGACTTTGGTAAGGGTATATAAGATTTATGCACCCCGCCTTTAGGCACTCTCTTCTCTTTTCCTCTCTTTTGATACTTCAGGCTTCACTCTTCAATACTTGGGGTGCACCTTTTTAACTTTTATGAAGGTTAAGATTCATTGCAGATTGGTTTGCTCTTTTATGAGAATTTTGTTCCTTTTTAAATTAGAGGTGATATTTTTACGAAGATATTATTCATTATTAATACTTTTTACTAATTCAAGATTAATCATTATTTTGTCTAATGGATCTAAATATGTTTGGTTTGAAATCTGAGTGACTTTTACTAAACTGTATTAACAGGTGCATATGCCATTTTGCATATGATTATTAAAATTTCATGTTTCATTTTCGAGTTATGTTTGACAGTTATTATTTTTGAACCTTTAAAATAAATGTACATATTTCATAACCCACCCGTCTGAATCGGATTGGATTTTTCGCATCAGCTTTGTACCGCTACTGACCTCGCGCTACGAGCGATGAAGGTCACTGCGCGGTCTCTGGGTCATGCGATGTGCACACTTGTGGTCCAGGAGCACCACCTCTGGCTGTGTCTGGTTGACATAGGGACGCCGACAAAGATCGGTTCCTCAAGGTCCCTGCGTCCCAGACTGGCCTCTTCGGTGACGCAGTCAAGAACATGGCCTCGGCTGCACAGGAGCAGACTGAGACGATCCAACATGTCTTGTCCCGGCAGGCAGCTGCTGCCTCCACCCGTCCGCCGGCTGCAGCGCCCCAGCCTGCTCGTCGCCAAGGGCGGCCCCCTGCGTCAGCCCCCGCTCCCGCACCACATCCGCAGCAGCCTCTAGAAGCGGCGCCGTGGAGTTGGGCGTAGGCAGGCGGTGAGCAGAAGAGCAAGAGGCCCCGGGACGGGCAACCCAGAGAGAGAGGGAACTGCTTCGGGAGATGGTGGATGCACCTCTCCCTCCCCCGGAGGAGGGCCGGGTGGAGAATCTTTTGTTTCAAGAAATCTCGACAAGAAGCAGTTGTCTCTGTTTCTGGGTCCCAAAAGGGCATGGAGAGTCACGGACAGACCAACACCGGACCACACTCATCCCCTTCTCTCGCCAGTGAGCAGCTGTGGGCGGTTCGAGAGTGTGACCAATCGTGCTACTCACACACCCTCTGCTAGAACGTAGGTTGGTGTTGCGCACACACTGACCCCGCTTCGGACCGGCAACGAGACGCCCGAGCCGGGTCCCTGCGTTCCCCTTCGCTGCCCCACCGTGGGTACATCGGTGGTTCCGTCGGTGCCACTTGTGTGGTTTTTGGGAGCCTGGCTAGCACTTCCCAGTCCGTCACACCATCAGACTCGGCTATGCGAATCAGTTCGCCCGGCATCCTCCCAAGTTCAGGGGCGTCCACTTCACTTCATTGAAGGCGGCAGATGCTTCTGTCTTGTGTGCAGAGATCGCAGACCTACTGGCGAAGGATGCGATAGAGCCGGTCCCTCCAGCCGATATGAGGACGGGGTTTTACAGCCCTTACTTCATTGTACCCAAGAAAGGCGGTGGGTTGAGAACAATCTTGGATCTGCGAGTCTTGAACTGGGCCCTTCACAAGCTTCCGTTCAAGATGCTCATGCAGAAACGCATTTTGGTGTGCGTCAGTCCCAGAGGTTGGTTTGCAGCGATCGACCTGAAGGACCAGTTGTGCGAACACAGGGACTTGGTGCTCTGGCACCTCAACCAGTTGGGCCTTCGGGTCAACTGGGAAAAGAGCAAACTCTCCCTGACGCAGAGGATCTCTTTTCTCGGTATGGAGTTGGATTCGGTCGATCAGACAGCACGCCTCACGCAGGAACGTGCTCAGTCGGTGTTGAACTGCTTGAATACGTTCAAAAGCAGGACGGCGGTCCCACTGAAACAATTTCAGAGGCTCCTGGGGCATATGGCTGCTGCAGCGGCAGTCACGCTGCTGGGGCTGCTTCATATGAGACCGCTTCAACACTGGCTCCATGGCCGAGTTCCGAGGTGGGCGTGGCAACGCAGCTCTCACCGGGTCTGAGTCACACCGGCCTGATGCCAAACCTTCACCCCGTGGTTAGTCCTCTCGTTTCTCCGGGAAGGAGTGTCCCTGGAACAGGTCTCCAGGCATGCTGTGGTTTACACGGATGCTTCCACCACCGGCTGGGGGGCCAAGTTCGACGGGCTTGCAGTATCGGGGTTTGGACGGGCCTCCAACTGCATTGGCACCGTCCACGAGGCAAGCTTACGCCTTGAAGTGGAACCTGTTCGTCGAGTGGTGCTCTTCTCACCGAGAAGACCCCCGGAAGTGCCCGATCAGAGTCGTGCTGTCCTTCTTGCAGCAGGTATTGGAGTGAAGGCTGTCTCCCTCCACCCTTAAAGTCTATGTGGCTACGATTGCTGCCAACCACGATCCCATGGAAGGGAAGTCGCTGGGGAAGCATGACTTGGTCATCAGGTTCCTTAGGGGGGCGAGAAGGTTAAATCCTCCACGGCCCCCCTCTATACCCTCTTGGGACCTGTCTCTAGTGCTCAGAGCACTACATCAGGGCCCACTTGAGCCTTTGCAGACAGTCGAGCTGAAATTTCTTTCAATGAAGACTCTGCTCCTGCTTGCGCTGGCTTCCATCAAGAGGGTAGGGGACCTGCACGCATTTTCAGGCGACGGTTCGTGCCTAGAGTTTGGACCGGCTGATTCCCGGGTAATCCTGAGGCCCCGGCCCAGCTATGTGCCCAAGGTTCCCACTACTCCCTTCAGGGATCAGGTGGTAAGCCTGCAAATGCTGCCCCCAGAGGAGGCAGACCCAGCCCTAGCTTTGCTTTGTCCCGTCCGAGCATTGCGGTGCTACGTTGACAGGACGCAATGCTTCAGGACCTCAGACCAGCTCTTCGTCTGTCACGAAGGCCGGCAGAAGGGAAATGCCGTCTCTAAGCAGAGGATGGCCCACTGGATAGTGGACGCCATCACCCTGGCTTATCAGGCACAGGGTGTGTCCTGCCGGTTCAGGTTAAGAGCTCACTCTACTAGAAGTGTTGCATCCTCCTGGGCGCTGGCTCGCTGCGCCTCGCTGGCAGATATTTGTAGATAGCCATCATTTCTGGATCTGACTGCGTCACCGAAGAGGCCAGTCTGGGACGCAGGGACCTTGAGGAACCGAATTTTGTCGGCGTCCCTATGTCAACCAGACACAGCCAGAGGTGGTGCTCCTGGACCACAAGTGTGGACATCGCATGACCCAGAGACCGCGCAGTGACCTTCATTGCTCGTAGCGCGAGGTCAGTAGCGGTACAAAGCTCTTTCAGAATTTCCGGATCATGACCACCCTTTTGCATGTCCCTCAGTGCTTTTAGCCTGAAGAGCGGTTTCCTCCTGTGTTCTCACCTCAAACGGGTAGAAGCACTGAGAGGCTCCGGTTTCGGGTCGGCTTGCTAAAACTGCTCCAGAGAGTCCGTACTGTAGACCCTGTCGAGCTCCTCCATCCCCTTGGCAGCCAGACGTGGCGGAGCGTCTGGCGCCAGGCCCTCACTCGATGAATCCGTGAGAACTGGTGGAGGGCTGGGTTCCATGTGTAGAGACCTAATTGAAAGTCCACGGTATAGCCTCAGAGCCCATGTTTCCCCGGCAGACGTTTTGCCATTATCCAAGAGGCTACAATCACCTCTAATCTTCCATATGTACCTAAACGGTTGTTCATATGTGTAAGTACTTCTGAACCTCCTTCGGGAAGAATGAGGCTTCCGCAGCATTCCTGTTCCAAGTGGAATGGGTACGTTTTCCCAGTGTTATCCAGTCTTACTGAGTGGGTAGTGCCATAGCACAGTAGCTAGTCTTCCTGCTTCCACAGGACACTGGAAGGGGCAGTATCTGTGGCCCTTTGGTAGGGATCCCAATTCGTCGGTCACCCAACGTGACTCAGAGTGACCGTCTGAAAGGGAACCTCTCGGTTACGTATGTAACCCTCGTTCCCTGAAGGAGGGAACGGAGACGTCACGTTGGGATCCCTACCAAAGGGCCACAGATACTGCTCCTCAGCGAAAACCTGAATATGCGCTGCACCTGCTGCCTACTTATACTCACACTGTGATCAGCGGCAGCTGGATGCAAGAATCGCATGCCAATGTGCATTGGCTCGTTTAGTTACACTCGAAGTGGATTGGTCTCTCTAAGCGAGATCCCAATTCGTCGGTCACCCGACGTGACATCTCCGTTCCCTCCTTCAGGGAACGAGGGTTACATACGTAACCGAGACGTTATTACAATTAGTTGAAAAAGTAACTCAGATATTTCCTTCTAAAGTAATCTGATTACGTAACTCGCATTACTTGTAATGCATTACCCTCAACACTGTCAGCAAACATATATGATTACAGCTCATTGTTTCATATATATCCATACAAATACTGTAAAATGTACTTTTTTAAACAAACAAGCAAAAAATGCAGGTTTAAGTTTATATGATACAACTGCCATCGAGGCAACGCAATTCAAAATTGGAAATTAATTTCAGAAATAACATTTACCACAAAGCTATTCATTAATGAGAAAAAGAAATGTATCATGCACATTTTGTATGCAGCTTTTTATGTAATGCTTTTGCTTATGTTTCTTTTCTGATTATGGCTAAATAAAAATGTAGAATATATGTTTATTTCGAGAATAACTACAGTATAAGTAACTTTGCAACTACATGTCAACTAACTCTCATTAGAGTATTAGTAGCCTGTTAGGTTAGGGTTAGTAGAATAAGTTAATGTGCTTGCAAAGTTCCCTTTCTGTCATATGAATTCATTATTCATACCCCTTAATTTTTTCACATTTTATGTTGCAGCCTTATGTTAAACTGCTCTAAATTACTTATTTTTCCACGTCAGTCTACACTTCATACACCATAATGACAAAGCACAAAACAGATATGTGACAACTTTGCAAATTTATTTAAGTATTCATACCCTTAACGCAGTACTTAGTTGAAGAACCTTCACAGCCTCAAGTCTTTTTGGGTATGATGTGACAAGTTTTGCACATCCTGCATTTGGCAATTATCTGCCATTCTTCATCTCACCTCTTCACCTCTCAAGCTCTGCCAGGTTGGATGGGGCAGACGCATATTTTCAGGTTTCTCCAGAAATATTTGATTGGGTTCAAGCCCAGGCTCTGGCTGGGCCACTCAAGGACATTCACAGAGTTGTCAATAAGCCACTCTTTCTGTGCGTTTGGGGTCATTGTCCTGTTGGAAGGTGAACCTTCTGCCCAGTCTGAGGTTCTGAATGCTCTGGACTAGGTTTTCATTAAGGCTGGGATGGTACTCTGAATGTAATGAGCAGTGACTGGCTTTCTCCATGCTGCTTGGAATTGAATCAGACCATAGAATCTTGTTTCTCACAATCTGAGAGTTCTTTACGTGCTTTGTTGCAAATTCCAAGTGGGTTTTCGTGTGTATTCACTGAGGACAGGTTTGAGTTTGGCCACACTTCCATAAAGACCAGATTGGTGGAGTATTGCAGTGATGTTTGTCCTTCTGTAAGTTTCTGCCATCTGCATATACAGGTGCATCTCAATAAATTAGAATGTTGTTTATTTCAAACAGAAAACAAGATTATTTTTCTTACCCCATTGGCAGATTATTTTGCTTACCCCATTGGCAGATTATTTAGCTTTTTTCTGAAAACAAGACAATAATTTTTACTTGTCTAGAAAATCCTTCTTGATTTAAGAATTTTTAGATATTTTGGCTGGAAACAAAACAAAAAAATCTAAGTAAGAAAAGCAATTTTTTGCAGTGTGGTCTTTGCTCTGATATGCATTTTCAGCTGTTAGACCTTTTATTGAGAGGTTTGTGCCTTTCCAAATCATACCTATTCAAATGAATTTGCCACAGGTTAACTCCACTCGAAATGTAGTAACATCTACAAGTGATAGGAAGGCTCCTGTGCTAAATTTCAAGTGTCCCAGAAAAGGGTATGAATACTTATGCAATGAGATAATTTCTCATTGTTTTTGTTTTTTTATTTCTAATAAATTTGCAAAGTTTTTACAAACCTGCTTTGTGCTTTGTCATTATGGCATATGGAGTGTAGATTAAATTAAGTACCACTAGTGTTAAAAGTGTCAAAAGACCCGATACTTCGGTACTAAAAAAAAGAAAATGTCACAGTACCAGGTTTTTTAAAGTACCGGTAGTCAACCTGGTTTTTGCTGCGCTATCCAAAGGTGCGTAGATGCGCTCTCTTCATAAAAGCACTGAGACGTGGCAACCTCTAAGGGAGGAAACACATCAAACTAACAATCAGGAATCAGGAAAAACTGCAATATTTTTAAATAAATTTCTGTCTAGCACACTCCAGAAATCATACAAGGAATAATACAAACTTCTCCACAATTTACAACACGAATTCCGGAAATGTTGGGAACGTTTTTTAAATTTGAATAAAATGAAAACTAAAAGAATTTCAAATCACATGAGCCAATATTTTATTCACAATAGAACATAGATAACATAAATGTTTAAACTGAGAAATGTTACAATTTTATGCACAAAATGAGCTCATTTCAAATTTGATGCCTGCTAACAGGTCTCAAAATAGTTGGGACGGGGGCATGTTTACCATGGTGTAGCATCTCCTCTTCTTTTCAAAACAGTTTGAAGACGTCTGGGCATTGAGGTTATTAATTTCTGGAGTTTTGGTGTTGGAATTTGGAAGAGTTCATGGTCAACTTTGACATATTAATGATGTGCCAAATGTTTTCTATAGGTGAAAGATCTGGACTGCAAGCAGGCCAATTCAGCACCTGGACTCTTCTACTATGAAGCCATGCTGTTGTAATAACTGCAGTATGTGGTTTTGCATTGTCCTGCTGAAATACACGTCATCTGGAGGAGAGGATATGTTGCTCTAAAACCTTTATATACCTTTCAGCATTCATAGTGCCTTCCAAAACATCATCAGAGATGCTGGCTTTTTAACTGAACGTTGATAACACGCTGGAAGGTCTCCCTCCTCTTTAGCCCTGTAAGGGAAACAGGTCAATTTAGCTCAAAGGGAATCATTTATGATTTTATAGGGAATTTGAACAGAATCACTGTTTCATGGCGGATCACTGAGTCGTCCGGCGATTCACTGAACGAGCCGTATAACATCAACTCTGCACTGGATATTAAAATCCAAAATATAGTGAAAATATTATTTAATAGCACAGTAACAAGATCGGCAGTTTAAGACTTTAACTTGTAAGCACAAAACACAAGATACTTCTCTTTTCAATATAAATAAGACTTTATTGGATAAACTTAAGACATGTAAACTAATCTAACACATGAACACACACATTCACACAAGTTGCAGAAAGAGAGAAAGTAAGGAAAGGATGAGTTTAAGAGACTGAAAATGTGAAATCCTAAGTTTATAGCAATATGTGCAATTGCATAGACCTGAACAACCATCAATCACTTAATTACTGCCTCAATTCGGCGAGGCATGGAGGTGATCAGTTTGTGGCACTGCTGAGGTGGTATGGAAGCCCAGGTTTCTGACAGTGGCCTTCAGCTCATCTGCATTTTTTGGTCTCTTGTTTCTCATTTTCCTCTTGACAATACCCCATAGATTCTCTATGGGGTTCAGGTCTGGTGAGTTTGCTGACCAGTCAAGCACACCAACACCATGGTCATTTAACCAACTTTTGGTGCTTTTGGCAGTGTGGGCAGGTGCCAAATCCTGCTGGAAAATGAAATCAGCATCTTTAAAAAGCTGGTCAACAGAAGGAAGCATGAAGTGCTCCAAAGTTTCTTGGTAAACGGGTGCAGCAACCACCAGGTTTTCAAAAAACACAATGGACCCACACCAGCAGATGACATTGACCCCAGCCTCAGTCCATTCCTTGTGAAGTTCACCCAAATTCTTGAATCGATTTTGCTTGACAATCCTCATAAGGCTGCGGTTCTCTCGGTTGGTTGTGCATCTTTTTCTTCCACACTTTTTCCTTCCACTCAACTTTCTATTAACATGCTTGGATACAGCACTTTGTGAACAGCCAGCTTCTTTGGCAATGAATGTTTGACATCATTGTGAAGGGTGTCAATGATTGTCTTCTGGACAACTGTCAGATCAGCAGTCTTCCCCATGATTGTGTAGCCTAGTGAACCAGTGCACCTGTAGACTGTAGTTCCTAATATAGTGTAATATCTCATTTGTATTCCCTACCACTAGATGGCAGACATGTAGTACTTTGATTCTAGACCAAAATTGTTAGAGGAAATAGCAGAGCAAGTGAGCTATCGTGTCATTGATGCGGTTCAGTTCATAGCGTCTGAGTAAATTGTGAGATTTGTGAGAGAAAATCGCCAAATGGCTATAAAAAGTTGTACCGTGAGGATGTGTTGCAAATGTTATTCGCCTATTCTGACTCTGTAAGGGAATATTTGCCCTTTGGAAAGGATGTTCGGCCGTCTAATGTTCGCCAGTGTTAATTTCGTTGACTAAATATTTTCGTCATTATTTTCGTCACGAATATATTTTTGCGGACGAAAACGAAACGAAAACTAAAAAAAAAGTCACTGATGGAGACTAAAACTATGACTAAATTGATTGACATTATCGTCAACGAAAAAAGGACGAGATGAAAATAGACGGTGACGAAAATACAATCAGCTGACGGGAGAGATGTGAGGAATGAACAAAAGAACCAATCGGCAAACGGAACAGGCGAGACTGCATGAGAAGAGAACCAATCAGAGCCAATCTTTGACCGAGCTCCCGGGAAGACGGCATTCGAAGAGACGATGTCTAAAAAAGCGACAACATGTCCACAGCCGGGAGAAAAAGAAGGGGAGACTTGTGGGCACACTTCACGTTTGACGACGAACAAAACAAAACAAAGTGTAAAGCATGCGGAACGGTCATTAGTGGCAAGAACACAACCAATTTGAAAAGACATTTACAGACGAGCCACCCGGACATTTTCTCAAAGGTAAATTCACAACGATTTCTTTTGAGCTGAACAAAATTGGAAGACTGCAGTGCGTAGATGTTGTAACATTAAATATTACGAACTGAAAAGTACTGTAAAATAGACCCTTCAGGTTAGATGAGAGCAACATACAAATACATAAAATTATGCTACATACATTTGATTAATACTAATGTTTAGTATATTTCATAATGTTCTAGGCTACTTGTTGACAATATCACAAATATTTATAGATTAGTCATGTGAAACGTGACTGTTCACATCATAGCATTATACATACTAATCTAGCAATATTGTGGTATTTAAAACATACATGTACAATATTGCTAGACAAAGGAATACCTTATAAAATCTTGTTACATTTTTTTATCCACCTAGCTAGCTGCCAACTTATTATATTTACTTTTTTCACTCTTTTATTTGCGTTTAGTGCTTTAATATTTACTGCTTGTGCAAATAAAGTGATTGCAATGAATAAATAATATAAATGTATTTAAACTATTTTCCTTTTTTATGTCACAGCTACAGAAGTCTCCTGATGAAGGTGGTGAACCAAGCGCAAAAAAGGCAAAAATATCCAATCAAAACATTGCAGAAGCACTGTTAGGTACTACAAAGTACAACAGCAATGTTTTGCAACAAGTTGCCCATCCACACACTGCCCAGTCCATTAAGGCCTGCGTGGATAAGTGCATGCAGGAATGGGGCATTTCAAATGACAAAATTGTGACTGTAATAACGGACAATGGTAGCAATATGGTAGCAGCATTTAAACACAGTACTCAAGAAGAAGAAGAGGCTAGCTCAGATGATGAAGAGGAGTCCCCCCGAGGTGAAAGTGATTCAGAGGAGGAGATTGAAGACCATCGGTAAACCACTTTTATTCATAATTTAATTTGACAGTAAGTTAATGTATTACCTCATTTACCTGATATTTTTACTTTCTTTTTGGTAGCTATCAAAACATGGAGATGGATATGGAACGGATGCCATGTGTGGTTCACACGCTGCAGCTTGTGGTCCACATGCTAAACAAGGAGGCAAGTGTGAAGTGACTCCTTGACAAAGCACGATCAATTGTGAAGCTCTTTCGCAAGTCATCTGTTGCTACACAGAAGATTTTGGATAAGTGTGGCCTAATTGTTGTGAATGATTGTCCCACGCGCTGGTCAAGTACATATTACATGATTACACGACTCCTCAAAGTTAAAGATCCTCTTTGCGAAATAGCGAATGAGATGGGGTGGGACAACTTACTCTCTAGTGAGTGGCAGAAGCTCAGCTCATTGCATGAACTCCTGTTGCCTTTTGCCGAACACACACAGACTCTTCAGAGTGACACGATGTCTATGTCACTGATCGTCCCTGCCCTCTTAGATTTACATAGCCACCTTACTGATTTTGAAGAAAACACAAATCATCGGGATTTTGCCACTCTAGCGCGAAAAATGAAAGTCAATTTGAACCAGCGCTTTGCCTGGGCATTAGATCCATCAGATGAAAAGTTCTCTCCACTTGTTGCTGCTGCTTTCTTTCTCAACCCTACTGTATCTGATACTCTCCTTGATGTGGCTGATGACAGTGTTCAGGAACTTTTTAAGCAGGCAGAGGGGTATGTTGTCCAGTGCACTCAGAGTCAAGAGACTCACCCTGATGATGATGTGGAGGTCGAGGAACTGAATGGACCAGAGCCTGACCCTGGACCACCATCATCCTCCTCAAGGCAGCCAGTCTTCAGATTTCTGTCCAAATGCCGTGCAAAGCCTAAACCAAAGTCCTCCGCATGTAGCATCAGGCAGCAACTAAGCAAGTACAAGGAGGAGCTCTCACAGCCCATTACTTGTGATTCAGGAATCCAGTTTTGGCTTGGGAAATGTGACACATTTTATCACAGCTTGAAACCATTAGCATTAGATCTGTTAGCAATGCCGGCTTCGCAAGCTTTTGCGGAGAGGGTTTTCAGTGTCACAGGTGACCTAACCAGGGGAAAGCGTAACAGAGCAAAAGTCACTTTAGCACGAAGTGCTTTCTTGAAAATGAATAGAGGTAAATAAGTGTTAGTATTCTGTGGTTGAAATGCCAGCATTGTGGTAGCAAGAAGAAAATGTCGTTCAGTGCACTTTAGATTCAAATTAAAGCTGTTTGCACTTATTGTTCAGCTCAGCTTTAAGGTCCTGGACCTAACTTTATTTTTCTTTTATTGATGGTGAATTGGCAGCTAGTTATTGTTTACATTACCATGACAGTGTTTGTTGCTGCTGCATAAAAGCTTTTGAATTGAAATAAAGACACAGTTGTGTTGAAATTAAGACAGTTGTGTTGAAATAAAGTTACATTTGTGTTTTATTTGTGTTTTATATATTTTGGTTAAGTTTGTTTCCTATACCAGCGGTAAAAAATTGTCTAGTAAATCTGTTATTGATTTTAGTCTTATTTTAGTCGACTAAAATACCAAGCAATTTTAGTCGACTAAAATAAGACTAAAATTAAAACAAATCAGATGACTAAAACTTGACTAAAACTAAAAAGAATTATAGTCAAAAGACTAAGACTAAAACTAAATTAAAATTTCTTGTCAAAATTAACACTGATGTTCGCGCATCTCCCGGTACATCTTTGCATGCGCAATGGCGCCACCGTAAAAGGCGAGAGTGTTCACGAAGCACCATCAAGCAGGGCCGTAACCACCATAGACATTGAGGGGGACAAGTCCCCCCCAATAATTAGAAATTGCCGGCGCGAAGATTGAAAACATTGAAAGAGCGAGGTAAGATGGAAGCTGCAAATCATTTAATGTTTAGTCAGCTGTTTTACGATAGAAATGTTAAATGACCGACAGTTATATTCAGTGAAGCAAACTGCTCGACTTTTTTTTCTCAAATATGCCCATTTTAGGAGAGAAGGAGAGAGAGAGAGTAAATGTGCGTGTGTTAATTATCTGCATCCCTACAAACGATGAAACTGAATTTAGTCCTACTTCAAAAACACGTCGTTGCTGAGATAATGTAGCGATTCAGTATGGAAACTATTTTATTACAATAAAAGTCGCGGGGTAGTGTTGACAAGTTTCTGTGTGTGAGTAATTATCAGAGGCGCGGGAAGTGGGGGTGCTGTAACAGCCACTAGAGCATTTACGGTAGTTTTGTGGCAGATTGACAACTGCACATGGGGATAGGGTGTGTCTGTACGAGACAAAAAGGGGAAGAGAGAACTTGCTCTACCGACATCTTTATTTTATTTTATTCCTTTCTGTTTGTGACCTGAGTTGGATGCTTATGTACCATTTTCCCTCACTCGTTCCCCATGTATGTGGACGAGTGTGTTGGTGCTTGAGGTGTTTTATTAAACTCTGGAAAATACGCCATCTTCTCGTCTCCCGTGCATTATTAGCACCCCACAGTGTTCCCATCCAGGCTATTTAACATTTCAACTCTGTGTTACAAATTGGCGCCCGAACAGTGTGGATCTACCGAGGTTATCTCTTTTACTCGTCTCTCCTGGTGACTATTGATTATCGACGGACGTCTTCGTGGTACGGCGGTGTAACGTTATCCAGGAAAGACCGCTGGCAGGTTAGAGAGGAGGCCGCGCAGATTCCGGGAAAAAGGACGTGTGGTGGCGTTCCGCGGATTTTCTGCTGTTCTTTGAAGACTCGTTCGGGGTCGATTGGAGATGCAAGGACAAAAGAGTGAAGGTGAATTTTGTGCCGTTTCATCTAGTGTGGACAGATTTTTGTTTTTCTTTCGACTGGAGAGACGGTTCGTTATTCTATAGCTACGGAACTTTGATTGAAAAGACATAAAGAAGAAAGGGACACTTGGAAGATTTTACACTATTTTTTTCTCTTTGGATGACAAACGGATATTTATTTTGGTTTTTGCGGGATGGACATTTTTGAAGTAGCCATATAATATATTACTGGTTGCGGTCATGTTTTCGCTCGCTTCATACGTGCAACAAGGAACACTGATTCAAACTGGACTTTATTTCAGGTTGCATTTGTTTTTGTGCACATTCTCTGAGGTAAATTTGTTTATTGTGCTTTAGCATACACGACACAGGAATGCACGACAGCACGTTTATATTTCTAAAGGGAACAAGCAGGTTATTGTACTGTTTACTCTTCTTGTTTTGTAGTTAACCTCTTGTAAATTGTGTGCATCTGCATGTAATATTTTGTTTTACTTTTCTTTTGATATTTGGTTCGAGGGCAGCCTCCACTAGGCATTTCAAGGTCAGTGTCTGCTGATAGGCCCCATGTATGTGCGCCTGTGGTGGCTCAAACAGCCTCGGCTGATTTGTCGGCTACGTCTTGGGTCTTGGCCTCTGTCCTCCATCAATCACGTCTTGAACCTCTAATTTTTGACGGTGAAGGAAGGGTGAGTCCAGACGACTGGCTTCAGTCTGTTGATATATACAGGACTTCACTGGATCTTACTGATTGCCAGATGTTACTGGAGCTCCCGCGGTTTCTGTCCAAGGAGCCGAAGAAGTGGTTTAATGTCTTGAGCTCCCATGTTTCCACATGGGCCCAGTTTTGTAACCTATTTAAGACGGTTTTTCTGCCATCTGACAATCAGGAGCGCATTATGAGGGGTATCTTGGACAGGGTTCAGAGGCCAAATGAACCTTTACCTACGTTTGTCGCCCATATGCTGAGTGACTTTCGTAAATTAAGATGTCCACCTCCTTAGCCAGAACAAATTGAGCTAATATGTAAGCACGCTGTTGAAAAATACAGGGTAGCACTCTATGGCACGGCAGTGACATCAGTTATGGACCTTCTCTTGCGTGCGCATGAGCTACATGCAGTCTTGGGTCCATGTGGTCAATATGTGCCCGAGGTTCCACAGTCAATTCCGGTCACAAGAGAACTTCATTGTTTTAAGTGTTTGACACCAGGGTTTACTTCCCGTAACTGCCCAAACTGTAGGCAGCAAAACAGCCAAAATGTGCACTCGGGAGGTTCACCCAATTGTCTGACTGGACAGACTACTGAGACATCGGGTTCTGAAGTCCCAAGTAACATGTCTCAAACTAAGGTTGCCAGGCACTTGAAGCTACTCTGGATACGGGGGCTTCTGTTTCAGCCGTGCGGGCAGATGTTTCTAAATTTGTTCCAGGGGGGACATTGAAAACAACAGCGTGGTCTGCATCTCCTTTGCAGCTTGCCGATGGGGGAATGTGTTGTCCATCGGGTTTAGCGTGGTTATAGTTTGGGTTTATGGGCCAACGCTTTTACCATCGTTTTGCAATCGTACAAAATCTTTCAACCCCGCTTGTTTTGGGCATGGATTTTATGATGAGAGCTTCTGTTGTGATCCAGGTTCCTTCCAGAACTGTTGTTCTGGGTGATGTGCCAGAGGATGAGACTGAACTGGAGGGCGTTGATGTGATGACGCCGAATCACAGTCTGCTTGGCCTACAAGAGGTGGTTCTTGTTTGGACACGAAAGTTGATGGGGCTGCTTTAAATGAAGGTGAAAAAGTCAAACTGGCAGAGTTGTTGAGATCTTTTGCTGAACTATTTGATGGACATCTAGGCCATACATCCATAGTTGAACATACAATTGACACTGGACAGGCCCGACCTATACATCTCGCTCCATACCGTACTTCACCTGCAAAGAAAGAATTGTTTGAGCGGCAGATTGACATGATGTTGGCAGAAGGCATTATTGAACCGGCATCAGGGCCGTGGACCGCGCCGATCGTTATCGTTCAAAAGCCTTCTGGTGAACCAAGGTTTTGCGTTGACTATCAAGGATTGAATAGACTTACAGTGAAAGACTCGTATCCGCTTCCAAGGATAGACGAGTCCCTCGATTTTCTAGCAAGAGGTAATTTTGTGTCCACAATCGACTTAGCCAGGGGTTATTGGCAGGTGGCCATGGAAGAATCATCTAGGCCAAAGACCGCTTTCGTTTCTCACCGTGGGCTGTACCAGTTCCGTGTTCTACCCTTTGGCCTGTGCAATGCCCCAGCCACTTTTCAGAGGCTCATGAACACAGTGCTGGCAGGCCTCATCTACAAGTCATGCACAGTTTATCTCGATGATATTGTAGTTGCCTCACCTACATTCCAACAACACCTGAGAGATCTTGAGGAAGTCCTGGCTAGGCTGAGGTCTGCTGGCCTGTCAATCAAGTTGGACAAGTGTCAGTTCTGTAGAAAGGAACTTACCTTCTTGGGTTATCGGGTCACCAAGGAGGGTATTCTACCAAATGAGGAGAAGGTGAAGGCTGTGGTAGACTTTGCTACTCCAGTAAACATTAAGCAAGTGAGACAGTTCTTAGGCATAACCAGCTACTACCGGTGTTTCATTCATGAATATGCCCGACATGCTGAACCTCTTTTCGCTCTTACGAGAGCCAATGTTCCTTTTGGGTGGACATAAGACTGTCAGAATGCTATGGATTTCCTTAAAAATAAACTGACGTCTGCGCCTATCTTGAGGTTTCCACGGTTTTCACTCCCATTTTTCATTCACGTGGATGCGTGTGATGTTGGTCTGGGTGCTGCTGGGTGGGATGAGCAAGGCAGGGACTGTGCAGTTGCCTATGCTAGCCGTGCTTTGCACAAGTCCGAACGCCTTTACTCTACTCCTGAGAAGGAGTGCCTAGCGGTAATTTGGGCACTTGAGTATTTCAGACCATACATTGAGGGTTTGCACGTCACAGTTTTTTCTGACCACAGCAGTTTGAAGTGGTTGATGTCACGACCTAATCCCACTGGAAGATTGGCTAGGTGGTCACTTCGGTTGCAAGACTTTGATTTTGAGATAATCCATAAACCAGGAGTGTCCAATAGCGTTCCTGACAGTTTGTCAAGGAACCCTCTACCCTCTGGTGATCAGCCGTTTGACATTCTCCCTGATCGTGCTGTTCTTGGAAGTCTGGACTTGCGCTCACTGCCGTCTGTGTTGTTTACAGACAGGGATCAGTTGAGAAGTCTGCAGCTGAATGATCCGGACATTGGAAAATTGTTCAGTGCTTTGGAGGATGGTGAAAGTGTGTCTTCCGAGGAACATCTTCTATATGCTGTTCTTGATGGTCTTCTGTACCACAAGGATCCAAAATCTTCTTGTACATTACACCCCATGAAATAGTTCAAGCTTTATGCTTCCCAGACTGTCAGAAGGTCTCTGTTGGAGTATTATCATGACCATCCCACCGTTGGTCACTTGGGTGTGACAAAAACGGTGACAAGACTTAAGCAGAGGTTTTTCTGGCCCAACATGCTGTCAGATGTGAAGAAGTATGTTGGTTCATGTGCCATCTGCCAATTCACTAAGCCATCCCAGAGAAAACCTGGTGGTTTCATGGTTCCAGTCTGCCCCCAATATCCTTGGGAATATGCTGGGATGGACTTTGTGGGCCCTTTGCCCCGAACGCCGAGTGGTAATGCATACATCCTTGTGTTTGTAGATTACTTTTCTAAGTGGATTGAGGTGTGTGCGGTGAGGGAAGCTACAGCTTTGGTTGCTGCCAGTAAGCTTCTCAGTGAAGTGTTTGCTAGACATGGCGCTCCAAAGTACTTGATATCCGACAGAGGTTCTGTGTTTATGAGTGACCTCTTCAAACACACTGTTTCTGCTTTGGGTACGGAGCACAGGCTTACAACAGCCTACCACCCGCAGACAAATGCTACGGAGAGAGTTAATCGTACACTGAAAACGGCCATTAGGGCATATGTTGGAACCAAACATACTTCCTGGGATTGTTTTCTCCCCCACATTTGTTTTGCCTTGCGGACAGCTCAACATGACAGTACGGGACTGAGTCCGTCGATGGTGTTGTATGGTCATGAACTGGACATGCCTTTGGATCTGCTTTCTCAGCCTAATGTTTTTGGCATGAAAGATCCAGGTGTGACTTCTTTGGATGCCCTGAAGCATTTGCTCCATGAGGCATCTGATCATGTCAGGAGTTGTCTGAAGACAAGTCAGTCTAGGAAAAAGCACTACTATGACAAGAGGCGTCGGCTAGTTTCTTTCTCCATAAATGACCTGGTGCGGGTCAAAACTCATCCGAGGTCTGACTCGTCTACGAACTTTGCTGCCAAGCTCGCGCCTCTATACACAGGTCCTTACCGGGTCGCTCAGAAGTTGTCTGATGTGAATTATAGACTTGCTGATGTGACTACGGAAAAGGATATGGAAGTGTTTCACGTGGTGAACATGGAACCTTTTCGTACATGGGATTCTGGGAATGTATCAAAAAGGGTGCCTGTGAATCCACCTCTGGAATTTGCGGACGACGATACTTTGTTGGGTGGTGAAAGCTCCTGTCATACAAGTCCTGGTGAGCCGTCCAGTAACTGTCCAACTGACAATGTCAGTGATCTCTTGGAATCTGACGCCAGAGGTTCTTTGTCTGATTTATTTGGTGATGTCACTGATGACGGTGCAAGTCAAACACTGGTGTGTTTTGTTCTTATTCTTTTGCCATGGGTTTTTGAAATGCCTATGTATTTTCTTTTCTGCTTGCTTATGTTTTCTTTATGTATTCTAGGACAAAGTGGTTTGGTGAGGTAAAAACTGTCATGTATGTTGGTGTTTCTCATCATGTACCATTGTTTTTCTTTTAGAGAGGAGTATTTACAACCATTCATGTATGGAGTTGTTTCTGTCCTGTATTTTCGCATTGCTGTTGGCTGAGGACAGCCAGGTTTTCCAGGGGGGACTCTGTAATGGCCACTAGAGCATTTACGGTAGTTTTGTGGCAGATTGACAACTGCAAATGGGGATAGGGTGTGTCTGTACGAGACGAAAAGGGGAAGAGAGAACTTGCTCTACCGACATCTTTATTTTATTTTATTCCTTTCTGTTTGTGAACTGAGTTGGATGCTTATGTACCATTTTCCCTCACTCGTTCCCCATGTATGTGGACGAGTGTGTCGGTGCTTGAGGTGTTTTATTAAACTCGGGAAAATACGCCATCTTCTCATCTCCCGTGCATTATTAGCACCCCACAGTGTTCCCATCCGGGCTGTTTAACATTTCAACTCGGTGTTACAGTGCTGTGGGTGTTGCAGCAGCCCCTGTTTTTTTCTGTGGTCAACTGTTTAACTGTTGGGAATGTATATAAAAAAAAAAAAAACGGAGTGTCTATCTAAGTGCAAATAGCCCGGTTGTTGGCTGAGACTATTTTCACTAACTCCACCCACAAACGTATGATTGGGATAGTCAAATTTGCAAAAGACGATAATCAGTCGTCTGATGCAGTGGAGCAGATGGTAAAGCGTGTGTCACACTCATTTTGACACGATCGACCAGGGTTCGAATCTGCCTTTTGGCGAACTCTTTTCTCCCTTTTCAAATTTCAAATCACATCAGAAAAGCATTTATTTTTTAATAAAAATGAAGGAAATAATCAAAAAGTTGTAAATAAAGTATCGGGTAGGGTTAGGGTAGGTGTAGGGAGGGCTTTTGTCCCAATCCATTTAATAATTTGAAATAAAATTTAAAAATTACACTCAATAAGTTATTGCATACTGTTTTATAATGTATTACAATGCTGAGGTGCAGATAATGCCACTATTTGCAATAAGTAATTAGCAGAATATCCTGCTATTTTAACATAGAATAAATAGAATCTAAAGCTATTTTGCACTGTTTAAATAGCATATCACTAAAAAATAATGCTATTTTCACTTAATGTAAATTGCCTCTATCGCAACCCCCCCAATTATATATATATATATATAAATATATATAAAATTGGTCCCCCCCAATGTTGAAGACATGGTTACGGCCTTGCCATCAAGTGATCATTTCGAGCCTTTGCCCAACGGGGATGGGGGTGGCGGGGGTGGCAGGGGTGCACTTGGTCTTAGTGTCCATAGGAGAGGCATCGCGTTGCTGATGGTCGGCCAGATTGCGTCTTTTTTTCTGATCACGCGCGCTTAAAGTGCCTCCGGCAGACAGTACAGGTGCAGTCAGTGAGGGGTAGGTCTGTGCGCTGTGCCATGCAATGAGAGGTACCATACTCTCAAGAGCTATAAACTGTCACCTAGATACCTGATTGGGCAGATAACTGGTCAACTAATCAAAAATTAGGCACATGTATTTTACTATGGCACAGTAATATAGTAATAATTTACTACTTTCTCCTGTTTTACTGTTGATTTCCGCTTTTCCTGATCATTTGGAATGAGGATAAAAAGACAACAACAACTAACAAAAAAAAAAAAACATGCAAATAAGTTCAAACATCCATTCAATATCTATTGTTTCCTGAATATTCCTGATGAACTGATCAAAAAGCAGGCTACTGTTCACATGCGTTTTACTACTATATAGTATAGTAATATAGCAATAATTTAGTACTTTCTCCTGTTTTATTGTTGGTTTCCTCTTTTCTGATCATTTGGAATGAGGATAAAAAAACAACCAAAAAAAAAACATGCAAATAAGTTCAAATATCAATTCAATATCTACTATTTCCTGAATATTATGAAATTCAAGAGGGCCGCCCCCTGATGACATCATAATATGCAAATTAGATGAATATATTTACACCCCACATAAACTTTAGGTCATGCCCAACATTTTTCTAATTTACAGTAGATCTCTATCTTTAAGTCCTTTCAAGCCACAAGCTTTTGAAATCTTGATGTCAAAATCCAGCATTTTTCCAAAAAAAGAACCTGGCGCCTAAAGGGTTAAGTTTAAAACTTATTTGGTAACACTTTATAATAACTGCACGCTATGAATCATTAGGTCAGCATTAGTAAATAGTCAGTTCATCCTTTATAAAGCATTGTTCCAACATTAATAGTCATTAGTAAGCAGTTTATAAATACAGCTATAAATGCCTTGTTCTTGATTTATAAGCATATCTATTACAAAGGAGATTTAAAGGCTCAGTTATCTTCCTAACAGAAAAAAATAAACAAACACAACAAAAAGGGATACAGAACTCAGAAATATTTATTTCAAGATGAAAAAAAAAAAAAGTCAACTGTCCAACTGTACACTTTAATTTTTCTTTTTAGTTGTACAGTTGTACAGTTTCCTTTTTGCATCATGAAAAAAAAAAATTTCTGTGTTCTGTATCCCTCTGTGTTGTGTTTGTTTAACTTGTCTGTTTGGAAGATAAATGAGCCTTTAAATCTCCTTTGTAAATGCTTTACGAGGTATGAATAGTCCTCACTTTAGATGAGCTCACAAAAATAGATGGCTGGCAACTACTAAATGTTTTATAACTACCTGACTTAATCATGAATTACAGCAGGAATATGTGTTAATAAAGCATTTATTAACACACTGAGCAACTATTATCATGTGTCTAAATAATAAGATTCATAAATGTACATTTAAATAGTTTATTAATCATTTACTTACACTTTCTAAATGATCTTATGAACCGCTGACAACTCCTAAATAACTGGTTTGTAAATAACGTAATAATTTAGAAATTATAAACTGATCATTAATAAAGTATGAAAATACAATTATTAAACATTATAGATATGCTCAAGAACAAAACATTTATAGCTGTATTTATAAACTGCTTACTAATGCCTATTAATGTTGGAACAATGCTTTATAAATGATGAATTGACTATTTACTAATGATTAACTAATGAGTCATAGTGTGCAGTTATTATAAAGTGTTACCGTACATGGTTAAACAACACATTAGTTTTATTCGGGGGTTTTTAGAACAATGTAAGCTAATTTTTGTATTGTATTTGTAATACTGAATATTGAAGAACTATGGAGAACACCATAAAAAATTATAAAAAATAAATGGGTTTTGTCCATCTTTTTTTTTTTTTTTTGCTATTCGACTTACTTCATTTTAAAAGATTAAAAAGAATTTAAGTACAAGTAAGGATGCATTGCCACAGTAAAAAAAAAAAATGATCAAGATTTTAACGGTAAAAGACTACAGTATATAAAATGCTACAGTAAAAACCTATTAATGGTTAAAGGTAAGTTCCCCTAATATATATGGTGAAAAACTCATCACAACCCTGGTTTTACGGCTGTGAAGAAGACAATAATACAGAACTGGTTTACCCCACACATGTGTGGAAAAACATACTGGATCCATAGCCTCCTGAAAATAGTGACTTGTGAATGTACAACAGCACAAATTAATGGGGCCAAGCCTTCTACTATTGATGCTTGGCAGTGTTTTTCCTTTAACATACTTGATTATATACAGGAATTACTTGTTTTGTTTTCTTTTCTTTTTTCCCTCCCTCTCTCTCTTTCTTTTGACTGGACTCTTTAAAGTATTGATTATATGTCTGTTGTTTTGTTTTTTGTTGTTTTGAATGGATGTTGTGATGTTGTGTGTAAAAAAAACAATAAAAAGTTGATAACAAAAAAAAGAAAAACTCATCACAACCAGCTTTTTCACAAGCTGAGAAGGAAAATACTAATATATATATATATATATATATATATATATATATAGAAGATGCACTGTGTCGTTCACACATATACTACGCACCATCATGTTAACACACAACACTAATGTAATGCAACTAAGCATTAATTTCTTATATTTTTACCATAAAATTACATTAAATGTCCAATGCAGTTTTGGTTCATCATTTCCCGTCACCACCTGTTTTTGGTGGTTATCAGTGCACTGCAAAGGTGCTCAACAGATTTCAGTACTTCAATAGGTTGGTATATTATTAACATTATACCAGTTATTGAAATATGTTTTATAAATGTAAATTTAAATTAAATCCGTAAACCTAAAATGTTTCTACTATATTTTTTATGGTAAAATTCTGTCAACCACAGCTGCCAGCGGTTTTTACCATATTTTACAGAATTTGTTTTACAGTGTGTAATATGCAGCAAACTGCATTTAGCAACATATTTTTAACAAATAGTTAGAACTCATAAATCATATTTTTCCATATATCCATACACAGAATGTAAAATTTACTTTTTTAAACATGTAACAAATAGCAAATTTTAGGTACAACTTCCATCAAGGCAACACAGTCCGAGCTCAGAAATGATTCTAGAAACAATATTTATGAAAAAGCCAAAAAACATAACATGTATATTTTGTATACTGCTTTTTTTTTTTTTTTTAAATGGTGCTAGTGCTTCAGTTTCTCTTCTGACTGTGGCCAAATAAAATTGGAAAGTTACACTTCACACAGTTACACATTAACTTCCTCTGTTTAGACATACTATCTTGACAATTTGTAAATATTTTGAAAAGTATTTTACAATTCAGCGAACTGTATGTATTTGTATAATCTTATTTGACTGGTTGACTGTATTTTCATGAGATAACCTTTTCAGTTACTTTATTTTAATTGTCCCCTTTAGACATTCTACTAACTATACAGTATGTAACTTTGCAACTACATGTCAACTAACTCTCACTGGAGTGTTAGTAGACTGTTAGGTTTTGGTTTAGGTTTAGTAGAATAAGTTGACATGTAGTTGCAAAGTTACTTA
Organism: Onychostoma macrolepis; assembly: GCF_012432095.1. NCBI lineage: Eukaryota > Metazoa > Chordata > Actinopteri > Cypriniformes > Cyprinidae > Onychostoma > Onychostoma macrolepis. The sequence continues at coordinate 24,333,414 of NC_081170.1, read as the reverse complement.
TATTTAGTAGAATGTCTAAAGTGTATAGTAATGTACTTTAGAAACCAGTTCATGAATTTCCTGAAAGCTGATGACACCAGTAAGTCAAGCCCTCAGTAGAGAGTTCCATCAACACAACAAACTGTTTAAAGAATACAATACAGGTGCATCTCAATAAATTAGAATTTCGTGGAAAAGTTCATTTATTTCAGTAATTCAACTCAAATTGTGAAACTTGTGTATTAAATAAATTCAATGCACACAGACTGAAGTAGTTTAAGTCTTTGGTTCTTTTAATTGTGATGATTTTGGCTCACATTTAACAAAAATCCACCAATTCACTATCTCAACAAATTAGAATATTTCATAAGACCAATAAAAAAAAAAAAACATTTTTAGTGAATTGTTGGCCTTCTGGAAAGTATGTTCATTTACTGTATATGTACTCAATACTTGGTAGGGGCTCCTTTTGCTTTAATTACTGCCTCAATTCGGCGTGGCATGGAGGTGATCAGTTTGTGGCACTGCTGAGGTGGTATGGAAGCCCAGGTTTCTTTGATAGTGGCCTTCAGCTCATCTGCATTTTTTGGTCTCTTGTTTCTCATTTTCCTCTTGACAATACCCCATAGATTCTCTATGGGGTTCAGGTCTGGTGAGTTTGCTGGCCAGTCAAGCACACCAACACCATGGTCATTTAAATCTCAACAAATTAGAATATGGTGACATGCCAATCAGCAAATCAACTCAAAACACCTGCAAAGGTTTCCTGAGCCTTCAAAATGGTCTCTCGGTTTGGTTCACTAGACTATACAATCATGGGGAAGACTGCTGATCTGACAGTTGTCCAGAAGACAATCATCGACACCCTTCACAAGGAGGGTAAGCCACAAACATTCATTGCCAAAGAAGCTGGCTGTTCACAGAGTGCTGTATCCAAGCATGTTAACAGAAAGTTGACTGGAAGGAAAAAGTGTGGAAGAAAAAGATGCACAACCAACCGAGAGAACCGCAGCCTTATGAGGACTGTCGAGCAAAATCGATTCAAGAATTTGGGTGAACTTCACAAGGAATGGACTGAGGCTGGGGTCAAGGCATCAAGAGCCACCACACACAGACGTGTCAAGGAATTTGGCTACAGTTGTCGTATTCCTCTTGTTAAGCCACTCCTGAACCACAGACAACATCAGAGGCATCTTACCTGGGCTAAGGAGAAGAAGAACTGGACTTTTGCCCAGAGGTCCAAAGTCCTCTTTTCAGATGAGAGCAAGTTTTGTATTTCATTTGGAAACCAAGGTCCTAGAGTCTGGAGGAAGGGTGGAGAAGCTCATGGCCCAAGTTGCTTGAAGTCCAGTTTTAAGTTTCCACAGTCTGTGATGATTTGGGGTGCAATGTCATCTGCTGGTGTTGGTCCATTGTGTTTTTTGAAAACCAAAGTCATTGCACCCGTTTACCAAGAAATTTTGGAGCACTTCTTCTTTCCTTCTGCTGACCACCTTTTTAAAGATGCTGATTTCATTTTCCAGCAGGATTTGGCACCTGCCCACACTGCCAAAAGCACCAAAAGTTGGTTAAAAGAGAGAATCTATGGGGTATTGTCAAGAGGAAAATGAGAAACAAGAGACCAAAAAATCCAGATGACCTGAAGGCCACTGTCAGAAACCTGGGCTTCCATACCACCTCAGCAGTGCCACAAACTGATCACCTCCATGCCACACCAAATTGAGGCAGTAATTAAAGCAAAAGGAGCCCCTACCAAGTATTGAGTACATATACAGTAAATGAACATACTTTCCAGAAAGCCAACAATTCACTAAAAATGTTTTTTTTTTATTGGTCTTATGAAGTATTCTAATTTGTTGAAATTTTTGAGGTTTTTGTTAAATGTGAGCCAAAATCATCACAATTAAAAGAAGCAAAGACTTAAACTAATTCAATGCACAGTATGTGTGCATTGAATTTATTTAATTTAATTTATTTAATACACAAGTTTCACAATTTGAGTTGAATTACTTTAATAAATGAACTTTTCCACGACATTCTAATTTATTGAGATGCACCTGAATATAACATTAGGAAAAGGTAAGAAACATATATGAGTTACAGCAGTATGACATTTAATTTCTCACACAAACTTGATTGTGACGTGTGGGGTGGGTTTGAGAGGCATGGGAATGGAGTAAGGCTGGTGGAATAAATGCAATGAGCAATAAGGTTCATGTTCATTAGCATTAGTTCATGCAGCAGGCATTATGAACAAACAATTAACAATGGTTAATGGTTGGCTGATGTTATTTTCTACTCCATAATTGTACTGTTATTTTACTAATTATATAATTATACTAATTATATAATTTTACTAATGTTCCTTCCTGCAACTGAGCATGACAATGACATTGATCATGAGCCTCATTTCACTTCGTGATTGTTTTTGTTTTTGTTTTTTTGTTTTTTTCTAGCACAAGCAGCAGTACCATTGAAACAGAAACCAAAATGTAAAAGACTGGGGAATTTATGTCATTTATGTATTTAGTTTTTTTATGGTGCATGACAAAGTCCTACAACAGTTTGTGTGTTGTACAAAAAGACTCTGGGGGAGAAAAAGAAACATGTTTGTCAACATTTTATTCAAATAAAACTTGTAATGTTTCTACATGCCTTGTCATCACCTCGAGGATACAGATGATACATCAGATTGTTATCAGCAACTTTTACTGCATACAGTTGTAATATTGTAAGATGTAATATGCAGCAAACTGCATTTAACAACATACTTTAAACACATGGTAACAGCACATAAAACATATTTTTCCATAAATTCTTAATCTAAATGTAAAATTTACTTTTTTAAAACAGGAAAAAATAGCACATTTTAGTTTATGACACACCTGCCATCAAGGCAACACAATCCAAGCTCAGAAAATATTCTAGAAACAATATTTACAACAAAGCCGAAAAATGTAACATGCATATCAAGTATCAAGTATCAGTTTTTTTAAATAGTGCTTGTGCTTAAGTGTTTGTTCTGATAATATCTGCAAACACTTTTTTTTTGATGGTTCTCTAACCGTCATTCTACTGACTGTAAGTATCTTTGTAAGTACATGTCAACTTATTGTACTAACCCTAAACCTACAGTAACACTAACCTAACAGTCTACTAATACTCTAATGAGAGCTAGTTGACATGTAGTTGCAAATTTACTTATAGTTAGTACAATGTCTAAAGTGGACTATCAAAATAAAATGTAACCAAATAGAGTTTAGAAACGAGTTCATGAATTTCCTGAAAGCTGATGACACCAGTAAGTCAAGCCCTCAGTAGAGAGTTCCATCAACACAACAGACTATTTAAAGAACACAATGTATAACATGAGGAAAAGGTAATAAACATATAAGAATTATAGTAGTTTGACATTGAATTTCCCACACAAACTTGATTAAAATATTTAACCAGTTACACAGCATATGTATAAGTTCATTCATTGTGGAAAAATGTGTGATAATTTGATGACAGATGATCGGTTTCTCAAAATTCTAATGGGTGGATCATCATGGTGGTTGCACGTAAAGAGTAGTTGGGGCCTTTGAAGTAGTGCCACTTGATGCCATCAAGTTTGCCTGAATTTTGTCCAGAGGTGTAGTAGATGCCGTTGAGGTTTGATGGGCCACAGGCATCAAACCACCAGCCTTCAGAAGAACAATGAATAATGTTAAGATAGAGAGATAGTTCAGAAAAAGGTTTAGTATTGATCATCATCTGCTTTACTCCCAGATGCTAGCAGCACTTTTACAGTGAAAGGGAATGAAGTTTTGTTACATTAAACTATAAACTTTGCCCTGCTCCAATGCTATTGAGCTGCTTACCGCCTGTGAGCATGAGTGCACACTTGCAGATGCAGTTGTCATTATCCATGTCTTTTGTGCTAAAGTCAGCCCCATTTATTACCAAACTGCTCTGTCTGCCAGCTGTACCACTGTAGCTTTTCAGGAACAACCTAACACAGAAAGACAGGTAGATAATAAGAGAGTATATATATATATTTATTTATTTTTTATTTATTTATTTATTTTTTATTGACTATTTCACTTCCTTTTATGTAAAGCACTTTGAATTACCACTGTGTATGAAATGTGCTATATAAATAAACTTGCCTTGCCTTGCCTTATAAAATAAAGCAGTACTGCATCCTGTATATATATATATACATATACTTAGGGGTGAGTACACCCCTCACATTTTTGTAAATATTTTATTATATCTTTTCATGTGACAACACTGAAGAAATGACACTTTGCTACAATGTAAATTAGTGAGTGTACAGCTTGTATAACAGTGTAAATTTGCTGTCCCCTCAAAATAACTCAACACACAGCCATTAATGTCTAAACCGCTGGCCACAAAAGTGAGTACACCCCTAAGTGAAAATGTCCAAATTGGGCCCAATTAGCCATTTTCTCTCCCCGGTGTCATGTGACTCGTTAGTGTTACAAGGTCTCAGGTGTGAATGGGGAGCAGGTGTGTTAATTTTGGTGTTATCGCTCTCACTCTCTCATACTGGTCACTGGAAGTTCAACATGGCACCTCATGGCAAAGAACTCTCTGAGGATTTAAAAAAAAGAATTGTTGCTCTACATAAAGATGGCGTAGGCCAGGGGTCCCCAACCTTTTTTACACCGCGGACCGATTACAGTTTGAAAACTATCTTTCTGGGTGGGGGGTGGGGGAGTTACATTTATATAACAGTATAAATGTATTCATTTATACTGTTATAAGCACATGTTGAAGTAGATTCGTCTCTTGTCGAATATGCGCTGTTAGTGTAGCGTTAGAAAACTCTGTCAGTTTTTTTTTTACTTTCACTTTCTGTATGACTGAAGTTAAGACGTTCACCGGTTTAAAACTGAATTATTTCCAGTACTGCGACGTAACTGCAAACCCGCATGCATATACAGGTGCTGGTCATATAATTAGAATATCATCAAAAAGTTGATTTATTTCACTAATTCCATTCAAAAAGTGAAACTTGTATATTATATTCATTCATTACACACAGACTGATATATTTCAAATGTTTATTTCTTTTAATTTTGATGATTAGAACTGACAACTAAGGAAAATCCCAAATTCAGTATCTCAGAAAAGTAGAATATTGTGAAAAGGTTCAATACTGAAGACACCTGTGCCACACTCTAATCAGCTAATTAACTCAAAACACCTGCAAAGGTCTCTCAGTCTAGTTCTGTAGGCTACACAATCATGGGGAAGACTGCTGACTTGACAGTTGTCCAAAAGACGACCATTGACACGTTGCACAAGGAGGGCAAGACACAAAAGGTCATTGCAAAAGAGGCTGGCTGTTCACAGAGCTCTGTGTCCAAGCACATTAATAGAGAGGCGAAGGGAAGGAAAAGATGTGGTAGAAAAAAGTGTACAAGCAATAGGGATGACCGCACCCTGGAGAGGATTGTGAAACAAAACCCATTCAAAAATGTGGGGGAGATTCACAAAGAGTGGACTGCAGCTGGAGTCAGTGCTTCAAGAACCACTACGCACAGACGTATGCAAAACATGGGTTTCAGCTGTCGCATTCCTTGTGTCAAGCCACTCTTGAACAACAGACAGCGTCAGAAACATCTCACCTGGGCTAAAGACAAAAAGGACTGGACTGCTGCTGAGTGGTCCAATGTTATGTTCTCTGATGAAAGTAAATTTTGCATTTCCTTTGGAAATCAGGGTCCCAGAGTCTGGAGGAAGAGAGGAGAGGCACACAATCAATGTTGCTTGAGGTCCAGTGTAAAGTTTCCACAGTCAGTGATGGTTTGGGGTGCCATGTCATCTGTTGGTGTTGGTCCACTGTGTTTTCTGAGGTCCAAGGTCAACGCAGCCGTGTACCAGGAAGTTTTAGAGCACTTCATGCTTCCTGCTGCTGACCAACTTTATGGAGATGCAGATTTCATGTTCCAACAGGACTTGGCACCTGCACACAGTGCCAAAGCAACCAGTATCTGGCTTAAGGACCATGGTATCCCTGTTCTTAATTGGCCAGCAAACTCGCCTGACCTTAACCCCATAGAAAATCTATGGGGTATTGTGAAGAGGAAGATGCGATATGCCAGACCCAACAATGCAGAAGAGCTGAAGGCCACTATCAGAGCAACCTGGGCTCTCATAACACCTGAGCAGTGCCACAGACTGATCGACTCCATGCCACGCCACATTGCTGCAGTAATTCAGGCAAAAGGAGCCCCAACTAAGTATTGAGTGCTGTACATGCTCATACTTTTCATGTTCATACTTTTCAGTTGGCCAGGATTTCTAAAAATCCTTTCTTTGTATTGGTCTTAAGTAATATTCTAATTTTCTGAGATACTGAATTTGGGATTTTCCTTAGTTGTCAGTTATAATCATCAAAATTAAAAGAAATAAACATTTGAAATATATCAGTCTGTGTGTAATGAATGAATATAATATACAAGTTTCACTTTTTGAATGGAATTAGTGAAATAAATCAACTTTTTGATGATATTCTAATTATATGACCAGCACCTGTATATCTTAAATGCAGGGATACATGAAAGAGGAATCAATTCGGTATGCCGCACTGTCTGAAACACGTCTCTATGCTTGTGTGCACTTCGGGTGTGTGCGAGTACAGCGCGCAAGTAACAAATTGAGTTCTGTTTCATTTCTTCTTGTGGTTTTAAATAGCTTGAACGTGTAAATTGGCAAATTAATCTGCGACTCACATGCCGAACGGTGGGGTCTGGACCTGGTCCGTATATCACGGATCAACTGCGATCCGTTTAAGCCCTAATAGCCATGACAGATCAGAGCAATCTTTTATTTACTAATTTAACATGAAATCGTCAAATTACTACTAGATATCAATCGCATACAACGAAAATACAGAATAATTAGAAGATTGCCAAGACCCTGAAACTGAGCTGCAGCACGGTGACCATACAGCGGTTTAACAGGACAGGTTCCACTCAGAACAGGCCTCGCCATGGTTGATCAAAGAAGTTGAGTGCACGTGCTCAGCGTCATATCCAGAGGTTGTGTTTGGGAAATAGTCGTATGAGTGCTGCCAGCATTGCTGCAGAGGTTGAAGGGGTAGGGTGTCAGCCTGTCAGTGCTCAAACCATACGCCGCACACTGCATCGAATTGGTCTGCATGGCTGTCGTCCCAGAAGGAAGCCTCTTCTAAAGATGATGCACAAGAAAGCCCGCAAACAGTTTGCTGAAGACAAGCAGACTAAGGACATGGATTACTGGAACCATGTCCTGTGGTCTGATGAGACCAAGATAAATTATTTGGTTCAGATGGTGTCAAGCGTGTGTGGTGGCAACTAGGTGAGGAGTACAAAGACAAGTGTGTCTTGCCTACAGTCAAGCATGGTGGTGGGAGTGTCATGGTCTGGGGCTGCATGAGTGCTGCCGGCACTGGGGAGCTACAGTTCAGCAGAGCATGATCCCCTCCCTTCGGAGACTGGGCCGCAGAGCAGTATTCCAACATGATAACGACCCCAAACACACCTCCAAGACGACCACTGCCTTGCTAAAGAAGCTGAGGGTAAAGGTGATGGACTGGCCAAGCATGTCTCCAGACCTAAGTCCTATTGAGCATCTGTGGGGCATCCTCAAACAGAAGGTGGAGGAGCACAAGGTCTCTAACATCCACCAGCTCCATGATGTCATCATAGAGGAATGGAAGAGGACTCCAGTGGCAACCTGTGAAGCTCTGGTGAACTCCATAACCAAGAGGGTTAAGGCAGTGCTGGAAAATAATGGTGGCCACACAAAATATTGACACTTTGGGCCCAATTTGGACATTTTCACTTAGGGGTGTACTCACTTTTGTGGCCAGAGCTTTAGACATTAAAGGCTGTGTGTTGAGTTATTTTGAGGGGACAGCAAATTTACACTGTTATACAAGCTGTACACTCACTACTGCAAAGAAAACAAAAATAACATAATTTACTCAACCATTCTTCTCCCCCGAGTTGCGTCGTCCGCCATTTTAGAGAGTATCACAACGCATACGCACGCTTTCCCCTAAACGTAAACAACACTTAATACACAGATTACGTTCAAGAATGGTTGAGTAAATTATTATTTAATATTATTTAGTTATTTTTGTTTTCTTTGCGCAAAAAAAAGTATTCTTGTAGCGTGACAGAATTTTCATTTTGGGGTGAACTAACCGTTTAAGTGTTACAATATATATATATATATATATATATATATACAGTATCTCACAGAAATGAGTATACCCCTCGCATTTTTGTAAATTTTTTTATTATATCTTTTCATGTGACAACACTGAAGAAATGACACTTTGCAAAAAAAAGTATTCTCGTAGCGTCGCAAAACTGAAGTTGAGCCACTAATGTCACATGGACGGTTTTACCGATGTATTTACTACGTTTCTGGACCTGAGAACATTTCAGTTGTGTTGCTGTCTATGGAGTGTCAGATAGCTCTCCGATTTCATTAAAAACATCTTAATTTGTGTTCCGAAGATGAACGAAGGTCTTACGGGTTTGGAACGACATGAGGGTGAGTAATTAATGACAGAATTTTCATTTTGGGGTGAACTAACCCCAAACTAATCCACTAGGTTCAAATAAATATAAGTTTCAGTTCATTAACATTAGTTCATGCACCAGGCATTACGAGCAAGCAATGCTTGGTTAATGCTTGGCTGATGTTATATTTTCTGCTCTGTAATTGTACTATAATTTTGCTAATATAATTCAAGTTCATGGTTTAACAACAAAAATAGTATAATAGTAGATTTATGAACTGACAATAAACTAGATTTGTAAATGCTGTATTTTGGTTCATTGCTAGCTGATAGCTAATAGATGAATTGAACCTTATTATAAAGTGGATGGACATGTTTGATTATTTTTATGTAGCTTGCTTATTTCCAGCATTTTACCTCAAATAGCACCATCGTAGGAATGCATGTTAAGTTAAAAAATCATTTATGGGGTAAACTAAAATACTTCAGTGTAGCACAGTCAGTTGAATGACACAAAAGAAGACTCAAGAACTGGTGCTCATGGCGTAAGCTGCTGAAAAATAATAATACACAAAGACACCTGACTGATACTGACAATTTTCAAGAGAATGACTTTTGTTAAAGGGCTACAACTTTTAAAAATGCGTCTCAGTACGCATTTGTTTATGTTGTCTCTGACTGTTTTGACTGTGTATTGAGTAAACACCACCATACAGAGACAAAGTATTCTGTATCTTAAAAACATATTAATGTTTGAAATCAGGCACAGCACCAGAATTTTTTCTCTACCAGGCTAAAGGGGAGCTAGATCAATATGTGTGGGTGCTAAGAAAATAATTGATATTCATTTTTCAAAAAAAGTCATTTTTTTTAATTAAAAGCAGCTATGGGACACACCACATTTAACAGAAGTATAGTTTTAAATTTTATTTGGCAAAGAATTGGTATTCAACAAAATAAACACAAGCTTAATACAAGTGACCACAAGACAACGACAAAAACCTTTTACATGCAAAGGTGAAAGACTTCAGAACTGGACAGCAACCATGTGCTCAGCATTATCAAAACAATTCAGATGTATGTATTATCTGTGCATACTTTACACTTAAATTAAACATTAAACGAACACTACTACAACATTAAACGAATGTAATATACTGACACATATCCGGTTTTCGTCCACCTGTTTACGTTAACTTAAGCCATAACCGACTGTATTTACGTGAGATAGTCCTCACACATCAGTTGTGTCATTCAGCGTGATTCCGCCTATCCCAGCTTCACTTACTGCAAGTTAATCGATAACGAATTGTGGATTGGATGGTAATTTTGTGCTACGACGAGCTTGGTTGCCTTTGATTAGGCTGTTCTCGCGGGACACTAAAAATAGAGCTGAAATACAGGACTGTCCCGGAAAAAACAGGACATCTGGTCAACTTATTGGGGGGGGCTATACTGGGGCTATTCAAAATTCTGATGGGGCTATAGCCGCCCTAGCCCCGGTGTAGCGCCGTCACTGTCTGAAATCAGATTATACTTAATCAGCACAAACTATGCTACAGTAATATGTGAGCAGCATGAATGTACATATTAGTGTTTTTGAGAAAACAAAGTTTATGCATGGTTAGTGAAAAACTAAAAAGTTTAAGTCACTGAAATAAGCCCATAAAACACATACTGAACATTTGTTCACAAGACTTTTGAGATCTGGATGGGGTAGACTAGAGTTTTTTGCTACAAAATGATGAAAAATGATGAAAATCATCCTGCTCACTCATTCACAGAAAAAAATACATATATTTATTTAACTTTTGTAAGACATGTTTTGAGTTAGAAAGGCCGTATGCTAGGGAGTGACAATGGCCATCAATATTTGGTGATTCACACCTAAGAGACAAAGGGCTTGAACAGTCACACACCTTTGTGCCAAACATGCAATGAAATGACACACATTTCAAAATGTTTCACTTGATTTCACACATGTAGTCAGGAATTATAGTTTGGAAAAAGTCTAACTAGTAAAATGTGTACAAGTTATGTCACAAAAACACAATAATAACTAATGCAAGTAATCTTACTAATCAGAATGCTATTCTCCACGGGATCAAGCCTTATCGTGTTCTTCTTCTAAGGTAAATTCTGTCTCATTTCTCTCAGTGCGTTTTCTTTCAAATACGAACAGACTTAAATGGCTTCATTTAAAGGTAGACATTTCAAGCTTTCTATACATATATGTATCATGTCTGTGAGGCAAATATTTGCTGAGATTCAGGTTGTTTTATTTAGAAAGCTTACAGAGACCGAGATGGCAGAGAGCGCACCCTGTTTGTTTTCATTATTTTACAAAAGCACATTGTTTTGTCATTATTATGACTATACACAAGTGAAAGTAGACCCTTTACAGTTTCAAACCTTATTCTTATCTGTGTGATCAAAAATTACAGATTATTTTTGTGCTTTTCGTGGTCATCAAGAAAAAGCTGCACCGGTGTGGCCTTCGACCCCAGAGCGTTAAGAGCGTACTGAAAGCACTATAGTATAGCATGCTCTAAAACACGGGTGTCAAACTCAGTTCCTGGAAGGCAACAGCCCTGCATAGTTTAGCTTCAATCCTAATTAAACACACCTGATCCAGCTAATCAAGTTTTTCAGGCTTATTTGAAAAATACATGGCTTGTGTGTTGAGGCAGGGTAGGAACTAAATTCTGCAGGGCTGTGGCCCTACAGGAACTGAATTTGACACCCCTGCTCTAAATCTATCACTAACTGCATAATCTGCATTATTGACACACCTAGGTGCATTTTGGGCCTTTTTCTGAATTGCTTCCTGTGAAACAACTGGCTGTCATGAGACAAACATATTTTGATAATGAATAATAGCACTGAAGCCAAATTGAATGCGTGAAAGATTGTGTCTGTTTTGATGTCTCCGTATGTATGGAAACTGAGGGTATGAAGAGTTTAGTCAAGCAGCCCAGAAAAGCAGTGCAATGTGTTATTAAAGGTTTTTTACAATAAATATGTCATAAAACAATTCTGGGTTGAAAGAGCAATGAGTTTAAATTTAAGTAAATTTACCCAACTCTCTACCTGTAGTTTTGTTTCTCACTACCAAGGTAAAACTTGTCATATTGGGAGAAGGCCACTTTGCCATCCCAGTCTGTCAGCTCCAGTCTAAGAGTGTACTGCCTCTGATTGGTCAACTTGTACACCAGCTCATTGCCCAACCAGTGTTCTCCAGTCAGACTCCCAAAGCCCTGAAATACACAAACACATGCACATTTTTTTTTAATAATGGTAGGGACTTTCCATTGACTTCTGTTTAGACATACTATCTTGGCAATTTGTGAACATTTGTACAAGTATTTTACAATTCAGCGAACTGGTGTAGAATTTGTATGAATGTATAATCTAATTTGTACTTATTTGTCAACTAACTCTCATTGGAGTATTAGTAGTCTGTTAGGTTTTGGTTTAGGGTTAGTAGAATACAACCCAAATTACGGAAATTTTGGGACGGTTTTTTAAATTTGAATAAAATTAAAACTAAAAGACTTTCAAATCACATGAGCCAATATTTTATTCACAATAGAACATAGAGAACATAACATATGTTTAAATGGAGAAATTGTACACTTTTATCCACTAAATGAGCTCATTTCAAATTTGATGCCTGCTACAGGTCTCAGAAAAGTTGGCACGAGAAAAGGGCTGAAAAAGCAAGAAATTTTGAAAAGATTCAGCTGGGAGAACATCTAGCAACTAATTAAGTTAATTGACATCAGGTCTGTAACATGATTAGCTATAAAAGGGATGTCTTAGAGAGGCATAGTCTTTCAGAAGTAAAGATGGGCCAAGACTCTCCTATCTGTGAAAGAGTGCGTAAAAAGATTGTGGAATACTTTAAAAACAACGTTCCTCAACATCAAATTGCAAAAGCTTTGCAAATATAATCATCTACAGTGCATGACATCATCAAAAGATTCAGAGAAACTGGAGAAATCTCTGTGCGTAAGAGACAAGGCCGAAGACCTTTGTTGGATGATCGTGGTCTTCGGGCCCTCAGACGACACCGCATCACTCATCGGCATAATTCTGTCATTGACATTACTAAATGGGCCCAGGAATACTTCCAGAAACCATTGTTGGTAAACAATTTAGGTCGTGTCCTCCGGGCTAAAGAGGAGGGAGAGGTTCAGTTCAAAAGCCAGCATATCTGATGGTATGTGGGTGCATAAGTGCATACAGTATGGGCAGCTTGCATGTTTTGGAAGGCACTATGAATGCTGAAAGGTATATTAAGGTTTTAGAGCAACATATGCTCCCCTCCAGGCAACGTCTATTTCAGGGAAGGCCTTGTGTATTTCAGCAAGACAATGCAAAACCACATACTGCAGCTATTACAACTGCATGGCTTCGTAGTAGAAGAGTTTGGGTGCTGAATTGGCCTGCCTGCAGTCTAGATCTTTCACCTATAGAGAACATTTGGCGCATCATTAAAGGAAAAATACGTCAAATACGACCACAAACTCTTCAACAGCTGGAAACCTATATCAGGCAAGAATGGGACCAAATTCCAACACCAAAACTCCAGAAACCCATAATCTCGATACCCAGATGTATTCAAACTGTTTTGAAAAGAAGAGGAGATGCTACACCATGGTAAACATGCCCCATCATCCCAACTATTTTGAGACCTGTAGCAGGCATCAAATTTGAAATGTGCTCATTTTGTGCAAAATTTTTTTACATTTCTCAGTTTAAACATTTGTTATGTTATTTATGTTCTATTGTGAATAAAATATTGGCTCATGTGATTTGAAAGTCTTTTAGTTTTCATTTTATTCAAATTTAAATAACATCCCAACATTTCCGGAATTCGGGTTGTAAGTTGACATGGCCATGCAAAGATACTCATAGTCAGCAGAAATTGTGTTGGGGAGCATCAAAATAAAGTGTTAGCAGATATTAAGCAGACATTCTACTAATACTATAATGACTTGTAGTTGACATTGTAGTTACAAACTTATATACAGTATTGTTAGTAGAATGTCTAAAGTGGATTATCATAAAAAAGTGTTCCCATATTTTCCAAAATCTAACGCACACAAAAACCTGAATTTTTACATTTTCATTAGGAAGCTATTTGTTACATTGCCTAGTTCAACCTTCAACCAAATGCCTAGTGTGAGAATTCAAAACTATAATTTACTTGAAACTTTAACCAGAAAACTTGGGACAATCGAAATTATATTTAGAAGACCAGGCAAGGTTTACAGCAGATATGTTACTAAAAGCTACTATTCCAAACATCGCAGGCAAGTACAATGCTACCTGTCCAACAATATCCATTGTATTAATTTGTTCACTTATTTTAATTAAGGTCAACTGTGGCCAAGATTTAACTAAAATGAGGGAGGAAATTAATAAAAATCATCTGTCTCACTATTCAGCAAACTGATGATGAATTTGTATGAATGTTGTACGTTTTCATAAGATCATGCCCACTGGGAACAAATTCTTAATTTATGACCACAATATATATATATATATATATATATATATATATATATTTCTGTCTATAGCATGTCATGTGAGGGACTGTTTTTCCCAATGTAATTCAATAAATTAAATCAAAATAAATAAATTTAGTTGGTGTTTGACAAAAACCATAACTTTTTTTTTTTTTTTTGTCATAAAGACTTAATAGGATTTGTTTCAGGACAGCTGTACTGTATCGTGGAGATATTACCCATAACAAGATCAGAATAGTGAGAACTGGCTTGTCCATACCACAGGCAAATCATGTCCTCTAAATGAACCAAATCAAGATGGCAGTTGCTATGTGCCTCTTTCTGTGTACCAGGCCAGTCACTTCTGGGAGTTATGCCAGGCCTCGGTCAGCACTACTAAGTACAAACCAAACCAGTGAGTTGTCCTTTCAATATCCTTTGTACATGCTGAACTCCACTGCTGGATTGCTTTGTTCAAAAATTATGTTCCCTAATATTTTTAACAAGACTTTAATCGTAATTTCAGTCAGAAGATTAATAAACCTAGCTGGGATCCAATGACATTTATTGCCACTTCTAATATCTTAAGAAATTATTTGTTTCACTTCATAAGACTTACCATCTTATACTCCTTCCAAGTTCTGTGGAAGTCCAACGTTCCATCTTTCCTCAACTGTATGACGGTCCAGCCGCCACCAGAACTTTCCATGTTGCAATAAACCTAGTAGGAGAAGATACAACAGGATAAGATGGAGGCTTATGGCATTTATGCTCCTTAAATTCAAGGGTTTTATTCATAATTTAGAACAGTACTTAAAAAGCTGAGCACATAGTGTTGGTTTTAAGGACAATTGTATTTGAGTGGAAAATTATCTTTTGTGCACTTACAAATGTAAGCAAAACAAAATAAAGGCTACTTATGAATTCTGATGATTTACTTTATCAGGAAGTACATTTAAAGTTGTTGAATTACTGCAAGTTGAAATTACTACTGCGGATTCACAATTTTCCACTTAAAAACTAAAGTAGCATAGGTTTTTAATTTTGGCAGGTTAATTTTTTTTTTCTAGTATATTGCTCTTCTGCTAATATGGCCATCGACCAGATTAAATGTAATAATGGGCTTGCTACTCACAGCACCAGAACTCAGAATTAAGTTACGAGGCCAGTACAGGCAGTGTAAGCTCTGGAGTGCCGCATCCACGCAGCTGTTACTCTGAGAGTTCAGCCAAGAGTATTTCCAGCTCTTGCTTTTCCGAGTTAGCCAATACCTGATACAGTGTACTCTGACACAGATATACTGTAGGTTGATTACTCCAGAAAAAGCAAACATAACATTTTTGGTTATGACTTTATTCAGTATGTTGCCCATGCTTTATTCTAAATCTATGCTATACATGTTGAAAATAATATTAAACTCAGGAGTCACTGATGTGCCTATATATTAATTATCTTCAATAATCAGCAGGTCATACAAAAACATACTAGTGGGATCATACATATTTGCCAGTTTTCATTACCATCAGAGTATGTTGGTAATGTGGAAAGCCCCACAGAAAAGTTAGATTATGAAATAAAAGTCAACAACAAAATGCTTTTTTCATAGTTGTCTCATCACATACGGAAGGAGGAAGTATTTTAAAACAAAAAATTTACTCACTTCACTTTAGAAGGAAAGAAATGTTATGTATGAGGAAACATCCACAGCAAAACATAACAAATGCAACACTACTGGCCTGACTCCTGTAGCTGTGTTATCAGATCCCATTTAGACTGACCTTATGCATGTCTTGCATGCTAATGTAGATGGTGTAAATTCCACTCCTGTTAAATCCAGCCCGGAAGAGTTCAGCACAGTCTCTGTATTTTCTCTGCTCATCCATTTGTTTGAAAACATTTGGACTCACTGCTTCAAACAAGCATGGATGTAGAAAGTAAAGACTGCATTCAGTTTTTGCTTATACAGTACATAGAGAGAGAGAAAAAAGGGGGGTTTGTAAGCTATTGCGAGTAAATCTGACTACAAATACTGGTTACAGCCTTGTGGATATAAAAATGAGACCTTTGCTCAAATCACAGTGTTTGGGCTACCAACTGAATCCTAAAAAGCTTAAGTGAATGAATCCATCTCTATATACGTGACTTGCTCTAAGTGCTCAGCCTCATATATCTGTATATTGAGGTTGAAGTGGGACGTGGGAAGTGTGCGACTCTGTGACATTTCAGGCAGTGTTTCAGATCCAAGTAAAACTTGGCAGCAAAGTGGGTTATTTATGGTCTGCAGGACCCCTGATGTGAGCCAGACACATTTGAATTCTACATGATGTAAAGCAGACAGATTTTAAGAAATTAATCACTGGAGTTGATAAAACTGTCAGAGCATGCAATGCAATACAATGTTTGTAACCTCACAAATGAGGGAATTAATTAATAAGTTGTGGGAACAAATTCTCCATGTATTTTTTTTTTCCCTGTCGTGTGCATATATAACTCTATCTCCAATTTGTTTACCTTTGTTCTTAGGGCACATTTTAAGCAGATTACTGATGGTACTTTGCAGTTGTAGTTGCTCACGGTAGAGGGCGCTGTTGTTGGTGATGACCTGCTCTAGATTGAGCTCCAGGCTCTGTATTGAAGAGCTCTGAGATGCCAGGAGTCTCTGGAGCTTTGTCCACTCACTCTTTATCCAACCCAATTCTGCATGATGACGTGCCTCCATGTTACGCACACGCTGCTCTAGGGCACTGAACACAGACATGAATAGGACAAGAATTACCAGAAAACAACAAAAGCAAAAAAAAAATGTAAGTGAAAGATGCATCATGTGTCAAGAAAAGTGTCAAAAAGTGTCATTGAAAAACACTCTACTCTGTTTTGTCCTGAAGTTGGTTGATCTCACTGGTTTGCCGGAGCAGTTTGTTCTCAAGTTTGATGGAGGACAAGGAGTTTTCCAGTGACTGAATCTCCACTCTTGAAGTCTGATTCAAAGCCTGTTATATAAATGACATATTAGTTGTGTTATTGTCATATTAGAGACTTTTCAGCTTCACAATTCTCTGTAGCCATCAACACACTGCAAAAGGGTGTTTCTTATTAAGTAAATTCATGATTTTCCAAGAATACTTACAAGCCAATATTAGCATGTTATGATGAATGCCTTTGGACATTTTGGATATGAATTCACACCTGTGTCTCCATGTCTGTTAGTCTCCTGATGTGTTGGGTGGACTGGGAAAGCAGTTTGGTGCCAAGATTCAGCATGGCTGTCATTTCACTATGTAAAGCATTATTCCGCAGGTGTGTTGTGTCTTCTGTCAGACTCTCTTTTACAAAGACCTCGATCTGTATGCAAACACACAGGCAGAGAGAAAGAGTGACCGGGAGCATAACATTATTCATTATGGTCTTTATACAAAGTCACATACTGTACATTATTTTGAAATACTTGCAGCTGTACTCTTTGGGG
Organism: Onychostoma macrolepis; assembly: GCF_012432095.1. NCBI lineage: Eukaryota > Metazoa > Chordata > Actinopteri > Cypriniformes > Cyprinidae > Onychostoma > Onychostoma macrolepis. The sequence continues at coordinate 24,315,929 of NC_081170.1, read as the reverse complement.
CATTGTGCAGGATAGAATCACTCTGGTCTTGAGCAGCTATATATACCCTGAATGAGATGATATTTATTATATTTCATTGTAAATTCTCATATTATAGTCTGGGAACCAAAAAGAGAAAAACAATGAGGAATCCTAATCGTAATTCCTCAAACACCCAAAGTATCATTAGTAATGTCTTTTTGTGAAATGCTTTTTAGTATGAGGACCACTACCTCATTTTTTAGACGAAATGGGGATAAAAGCTCCATTGAATGAGGAATATTTATCTATAAACTCCAGTTAAAATAACAAAACAGCTGCAAGACAAAGTCTGTTTGTTATGCCATGTTGGTGATAAAATATAGATGTGTTTGTTAGCTCTGGCAATCTCATGCATGAAAACTATATTTAACCTTTGAAAAATTAAATCACGTTTTGCCATCAAAATGCAGAAATGTGCTGTGAAATAAAAGCAGGAAACAATATCATAGAGAGAGCCTCTGAAGACACACACAACTGGGTATCAAATTCAGCACTTTTCTTATCATAATATCAGATAATATCAATATTTCTTATATAATATCAGATAATTTGACTTTTTTGCAAGGTTAGTGCAGGATGTAGAATGTCAAGTGGCGTGACTCTCTAAAAACGTAATGACATTTAAGAATAATAATTCCTTGCATTTGTAAAACTTTTTTTTTTACTTGAAAAATACAGAAACTTAATTTTAATTAATATTGACTCTTAAAATAATCAGTCAATCAATCAATCAGTAGGAAAAATGTATAATGTCCTGGCAGAAAATTACCAGTACATTTTCAGTTAAGTTTACGGTCATTTCTTTCGAAATGGGGCTAAAACAATATGCAAAATTCCTTTATTAACACAATACACTGGCTGTATTTTTACTTTTTTTAGAGATTGTGTACACTCACTTTTTACTTGATGGTTACAACAAATGTCATTTTAGAGTCATTCAAATTCCTAAAACATTTCCTAAAAAAAAACAAAAAAACATTTAACGTGTTTTAAATTTCTTTATTGTGATCACTCTTACTGTATACGTCACTGACCTAAATGGGGTAAAGTTCTCAGTGTTTTGCAGTCAAATTCTTTCACACAAGACTCAATAAACCATTACTTTATGAACCTTGCTTTGTGTACATGAATACTGTCATATTGGGACAGAAAGGGTGCATGCCAATCTACTAAACATGTCTTGGAAATTTCATGACTGCATGTTTGATTTTGTACACCTGCCAATAGTTGTTGTAGCAGAAACAAATACCACTATATCCAAGCAAAGCACCAGTTATAAATTGAACATATCATCAAATGTAATGATGTTATGACTCTTCTGCTTACTCTATCACAACAAAGACAATTTGAACACATCCCACAGAGCAATGCTTCAGGACTGGCACATTCTCTGGGTTGCTTATCAGCACTTTGTACAGTGTTTACAGGAAGAGATATTTTCAGCTGCTCTCAGTGAGATGGAGTCCAAGATGTATAAATACTCGCTGCATTGAAGTGATAGCTGTATGTCCTCTGGGCCTGGAGTGCATAACACTCAGATGAAGTGTTGTAACAGGATGTGTTTATCTACTGTCTTGCATCCTAGTAAGACTGTGCTAGCTGGACCAAACAGCCACAGGCAGGGATTAAATAAGTCGCAATCTTCTTTCAGAGCATATCAGTGGTAAGAGAGCAGGGGTTGTGATTTACAGATGTTGTAGACAGGAAGACTTTTCAATAGGTCAAGATAATACAGACTCAGAAACATTAGTGTATTATCTGAGGTAAATTATCTTATCTTATGTTTAGGGATTGGTGATGGTGATGGAAATTACATGTGTAACATATAGTACAATATAACAATAAAATGACCAATTGATTAATTCTGAAATAAGCTCAATACAAAAATAGTTTACAAGTAATATTTAAGTCTTTCATGTCAAGAATGCTGCTCTCCTTATACAGCAGCAGCATCAAAAAAAAAAAAAAACACTACCTGTTTTTTTTGTTTGTTTTTTAAATAAATGTTAAATGGAGCAAATTGGTTTTGTGAGGTCATGACTTTTTTGGTTTGTTTGTTTATTTGATTGTTTATTTTGTTTACATTTTTGATTGTATTGTTACGTTAACACAATATATATTACAATGGTTTAGATTATTAAACATAATAGTTTTATTAAGAATTTTTGTAGACTGATTAAAAGTCTGAAGAGTTAAAACCACTGGTCATTATATATAGATCAGTGGTTAAAACACTAAAACATGTAAGGGATAATCAACGGCTAGCTGTGCATTAAATGATTTGAATGCACGACGTGGAGGCGAAGAACCGCCCGATGCGCAGCGGAGGGTGGTTGCTTCCGCGAAGTGTATTCAAATCGTTTATGCACAGCTAGCCGTTGATTATCCCGTTTATGCCATGGTCATTTGCCAGCATTCACATATTAAAGATGTTAATAATATTTGCGCTGCAATATTTGACCGGAACGATAAAAATGACGGTTATTTTCGTCTGTATTACTATTCAACTGTAACTGTATGTTACTATGGTTACCAATGTTTATAGGAAGCGCATTAATATAGAACGTGATTAAACTGACCAGGAACTACCTGTGCGGTTCAACGAACACCTGCCAGGCAATCAGAATCGAGTATTCAGACAGACCATGGCATAAATAAATAAAGGCCATTTGAAAAGTAACTTATTTAAAATACATAAATAAGATGTGCTTTGTCCCAATTCGCCTACTTGTACTATGCCCTAAAAGTATGTACACTTTTTGTGAAGAAAAAGTACATACTTTTGAGTATGTAGCCTATTAGAATATTAGGCAAGCTTTGGGACATACTACTTCGTCATAGCTGTTTCTTTAACAGACTCTCTGTTGCTTAGTTACGTGCATCATGTAACTGTTTAAACTGCCCTGTCAATCATCTTGTTACAGTTAACAAAATCCACATTTCGTTTAATTTGATTTCCTACCGTATTGGAGAGAAATAAAGAAGCACATCGCGGGTCTTTCATGCCAAGAACTCTGCTCAAGATAACAAAATTTGTCTGGCCCACCTCTGGGCAACAACCTTGCTTAGATTCTGGCCCAGTTCTGGCTGGGTTCCCCGGCCCAAAACTGGCACACACACTGAAAACCAACTCAAACAATTTCCTCTGGCCCAGATGCGGCCCATGCCCTGTAAAATGACTCTTTAATATAAATATATATGAACAAATGCACTACAGTATAAACATTCACAATTTTTAAACCACAAAGTAACAAGTCAATTATATTTACTGTATAATATATATATATATATATATATATATATATGAAGAGTTCATTTGCAGAAACAGATAACTTCGTTTTTAACGGTCATGTTTTTTCATTGTGCATTCTAATTAATCTCAATCAAACTGCATTCAGGTTATTTTGATTAGGTAAAGAATAGCTAATAAATACTAGCTAACTAACACGAAACAAAAACATGATAACAAAAAACATGATTTTTAAAAACATTTAAAAACAGAGTTATCTGTTTTTGCAAATAAACTCTTCATATATAAAACATTGTGTGTCATAATTCAGTTCAGTTCTTATCAAATGGTGTCAGTGCAGACAAGTCAATAATATTGCTGAATATTAGGTGTCTTCAACCAAGCAAGACAAAAGGCAACAGTGACAAGGAACCCAAACCCAAACAAGACCCGGCTCAGTCAGGAAACGGTCTCCTCTGGCCAAACGAATGAACGTGGTGTGATTATTCCAGGCTGCATCAAGTCAGATTGTGGATTGATATCATTCAGAATATTTCATCCAACTTCTTCTGCATGAAGTAATATCATGCCAGCAGGTGAAGCTAGTAAAAAGGGTCAGCGTAGAGGGCTTGTCTGGTTCTCGTAGTCTTTGCCGAGGAACTGTGCTGGGGCCATCTTCACAGGGATCTGTCATCTAGCTGACAAGGTCTCCGCTGACAGTCAGGGATGTGTTGTGGTCGTTCCTTGGCGCATGTCCACCGTCTGGTCTGGATCAGCTGATTACTGTAACCTAGGGATAAGGGTGAGACGGTATATAAGCAACTAATATAAGCAATGATGTCATTCTTCTTACAAATTAACATGTACATTAGATATTATAGGAAGTGTTGCTGCTTGCCCTAATTGGTGCAGCATAAAAATCCTTTAAGAGATTTGAATTATAGAAATGTGATAGTGTGTCATGTGTATGGAAGGTTAAAGAGATGGGACTTTTAAACTCACAGAGTGTCTGCCTCCTGAAGTCCACCCTTTTGATCTGCTGGAGCCACCTCTTCAGTCCCCTTGACCTCCATTTCAGCAGCATTAGCTTGAAAGTTTTTTCCAAATTGCAGCCTTGAAATATGTATAAATATATATTGTAAGGTAATTATTTAATCTTAAGCATTACAGCTTTTTACAATCATTAGGACCAGACCCAGAATTCGCACCTTATATGTTTGATGAATGTTCATGCAGCAGCTCAGAATTTCTGTAAAAAAATAAATGTCAGATTACATATATATAGTGTTCAGATTAAACTTTTAAATTCGTTTGCTCATAATAATCCCCACCAGAGTAAAATAAGTATGATTTTAAGTCACATCATACGGCATATCTATGCTTCAAACGTTTTCATTCACTCTAAAGTGAATCACTCTAAAGTGCAGCAGACAGATTAGGCCTCCATTCAAGAAAAGATGATGCACTTACATTTTACGGCTCTCTTACGTATCTATAGTGTTTTTCTCTGTCAGAGCTTCCAACACGGCAGTGTTACCACAAAATAAATATTATTATTAAATTCAGATTGCACATATTGAATTGCCTTAGCAGGTGTAATGCTACAACAGCGTGCTCAGTTTGATTCACAAACAAATGACTCATTTGAATGGTTAAGTGAATCGAATCAGACAGAGTCACTCGTATAGATGTTTATGGCGCCTGCAGCGCAGTCCGACTCCTTTGATTCAATAGCAATCACTCGTTGAAAAAGACGAATCGAATGAATTCTAGCAAACAAAATAGAATTTAACTCATTAAAATTTAATTACCTAACATTGTCGTGCACTGGATACAGCTCATCGGTTTTTCATATTAAAAAGTTACATATTGTTTTCCCAAAGAGACCGCGCCTGACAGTTAGGCCTAACCTTACTCATCAACACTCAATATATCCGGGACCGAATGGTTTTTCTGACGCTATTATCATCGCAAACCTAACAGAAACCATCTAAAAACTATACTCTTCGTGGCATTTAAACATCAAACAACACTAGATTGATCATTAGATAACTTAACTTACCTTTTTGCAGCTGAAGTATTCCTCTTGAGAACTGTGCCCGCCGAAATCTCCTCAGGATTAACCGCCAAATCTCTCTCTCAGCGGCTGATCTTCATTCTAGCAGCGGCCGCCGGTGACAAAACCAACTCGGGCCGAAGGTAAATTCACGCAACTACACCGAGTGCAGACCTGCCGCACCTACAACAGCTTTCAGCCGAGATCGGCCCAGAGAGAAAAAGCCGCCTGTCAGCTAGAAGTGTTTTGTAGAGTCAGTGCCGCATTTCAGCCAGAATCGGCCCGAGTGTGCTTTCTATCTGTTAATGACCAAACCTATCATTATAAAAGTTAACAGTGTTGCTGCATATGAATTATAACGTGGATAACATTAAATAAATATATTTTTTAATCAGGTTAGACATTGATTATTTATCAATCAAATCCCTTTCTCTACCTGTCGGTCTGTCACGCATATCCGCCATGTTTGTAGTTTTTAACACTTTTTATGCGCGTTTGTAGTTCTAATCGAATTATCGTCCACAGCGCAATGTGTTACGGGCAATATTAGCCGTTAGAAGCATAGACATATAAATACCTATATTTATATGTTTATGGTTAGAAGAGTGTGCATCGATCGATCTGCACTTCGAATTCTAACCGGAAGTAGTAGACCATCCGGGAATCTTTGGCATACTTTTTTAAACATACTATGATTTGGGACATACTAATTCTATTGTCGAATACTATTTAGAACGGATAGTATGCGAATTGGGACGCAGCAACGGTGTCAACATAAGTTTTTTGTTTTGTTTTGTTTTTTAAGGATAGTGAAGTACATTGATCAAAGAGTCTCAAGAGATTCATAGAATGGAAAATTAAGTGGATTTGTGCCTGAACAAATTACATGTACATGTTGGCATACAATGGAAGTATTAAAGTGTATTTCCTTTTTTCCCATTAATCATCAGTCATTAGTCTAAAGCAGTGGTTTTCAAACTTTTTTTTCAGAGCGACCCTATTTTTGTCTTTTTAAATTCCCAGACAGCAACATAGTTTTGGCCCAGATCCAGCTCACATCTGGCCTGTGTGAAATCCATGCGGGCCGGATCAGGGCCGACACTGCTTGCTGTCTGGGTTGACGCGACCCTTATTTATTTATTTATTTAGAAGGAAAGACAACTGCGTTACAGACCGATCTCGAGTCCCACCGTAGAGCTCAATTAATGAGGGTGCTTTGCCTTCATGCACATCTATTCTGACATTATTACAATGTCATTGCGATTTCGAGAGAATATGCGGATGTCACTTCCGAAAGTTTTTTGCAACTTAGTACGCCACATTGGTCCGCTTAGCAGCATGAAAAACGAAACTTTTATTCAAATTCTGAATGCCAGACTACAGCAAAGAAAGCGCGCAAAGTGTGCTTCCTTAAAAAGCTGTCACTCATTTAAGTTTATCGCGATCTCTAATTCAGCTATAATCAATGAATCTGTCAACACAGCACAGTTAAACTCTTATTTACATCACTTCTGCACTCTGTTCATTATAATCAGAGGATTCGCGTCGCGAGCTTCCAGAACTCTGGACTGGACAAGAACACTCGCGTTCTGAGCGGTGAGTGGATTCTGACTCACTAAAGCTCCTCTGATTGGCCATTGCGTTATAGAAATCAAAAGATATGTCTCTGATTTGCTACAGTGTACAACGCTGCAAAAACAGAGCGCAAACACAAATACACATTTGATTCTGACCTGAGGCGGCTGCCGGTTACTTTCGTTTTGTTGTTTATGTTATTTAATTGCTTCTTTCCTGAGTCTTGAATACGTTTTCCTTAAATCATCCTGACGACCCATTTTTTAAGTCTCGCGACCCACCCGAAAACCACTGGTCTAAAGGGACATATTTCCATATTTGTTTAAAAAAAAAAAGAGGGGGGAGTATTTGCTGCAGTGTTTCAATCTTCAGTCCTCTGATTTCACGTAGAACATAGCCCCTAAGGGATGGTTGAAAGCCCACACATCCTCACTGCTGGCTGGTTTGGCTCACTGGGATTTGAAATGGGGACAGGGTGTCTTAGGGACAGATCAAGTCTCCCCCATCAGCTCAGAAACACACAACCCTGCCCCACTGGGGCGCCTACTCACTAAAGACAGCTCTAATGAAGCGCTTGACCGATAGGAATGCAAAAAATAAATTTTGAAGGTGTGGAAAGAGTCATGTCAGTTTGAAATCAAGAGGGAATACAGCAGTCCAGTTGTGCATACGGCAATGGGAAGCACATTCTCATTGTTCAACAGATTTGCTTGCCCTACAAGCAAATGAAAACATATTATAGTATTATTTGTACTAAATGCGATTAGTTACATAAGAGTGTTTGTTAGCACTTAAGAGTAGGACTTAAGTACATCTTCGTAAGTATTTGATAATTACTTCTGTTGTCTTTGAAATATTCTTAAAGTGGACTGTCAAATGTACAGATAAGCTTTTATGGTAAACTAAAATGTATTTTAATGTCATTCTCTTGGAACTTTTATGTTAATGAAGTTGCAATTTAGTACATTTAAAATATATTAACTTTAAATGTTATATCAAATAACACAACATTTAATGAAGAACTTTACATGTGCTTTAGTATGTTAGCTAACAAGTGTACTTTTTCTACCCATTACAAAAGATTATTAAAATATAGTGATTTAAAATGGATTTTTTTAAGTACAGCTTTTGATTTGACATTATTACAAAGTGCACTTTTTAAAACATTATTTTTAAGTACACTTAAGTAGCCTTAATTTCATTTCTTTTTCATTTATTTATTATTATTGTTATTTTTTTGTTATTTATGTATTAATTTATTAATATTTATTAATTTTATTTTTTTGATAGACACTGCAGGTGGATAATAAATACAATTAAGCACACTTTTTTTCACAAGCCCTCTATATGCATGTAGGTATCCTTACTGTCACAATATACAATGCCACAAGCACACCTCTCAACCCTTGACCTGGTCACTGTGTGAAGAACAAAGAGTTTAGTGTCAGTTCTTTGTGCAGTCTGGAGGAAATTCTCTTGCAATACAAATTAAGCAATGTTGACGTCCTTGGCTGGGAACCTACTGGGAATGTAGTGCAGCACTTTAGACTCATAGATATAGTTTGTATTGTAATAATATTTCACAATCAGTAAAATTATATAAAATGCAAAATATTGATAACCAACCACCAGGGCAAAGTTAAAATAAGATGTCAATACCTGCTTCCTAATCTACAATAGAATAGACAGAACATCTTACAAATCTGAACATGACCTATTGGTCAAATTTTACTTAAAGCCTTTATGTATAATTCATTATAAAGGTATTCATTATGTACATTGTAATGCATTATATCTTTTCATAAATAATTGTAACCGAAGTTAAAATGCATTATAAATATTTGAAGGTTTGTTTGTTGTGTGATTTAATGCATTATACTTTCTGAAGGTGTAACAATGAATAGCTGAGTAGAATTATATCTATGGTTACAATTATTCATGAGATTATACAGTGCATTACAAGGCATAATTATGCATCAAAACTACTTTTATAATGCATTAGATATTAAGGCTTTAAGTAAAGTGTTAACAAACTATTTTATGTTTTGGTAGATTGATGGTAAATTTGTATGAATTCTTAAGATTCGAGTAATAAAAACATGATTTTCTATTAATAAAATAATAAAGAAATATATTTTTTAAAATAAAGAATTTACCCCAAGCTGGGTGAATGATATTCATAAGAATTTGTCATTGCTTCGCAAAAAAAGAAAAACTGAAAAATTGCTATAACAAAAAAAGAAAAATTAAAAAATTGCTATAACTTTATGAGCAAAAAATATGGTAGCAACATTTAATTTTTACATATTTAACTTAAATTCATAGAAAAAAAAAAAAATATATATATATATATATATATATATATATATATATATAAATATGTCACGGGTCCGGTTCATGGACTTCTGTCCAATTGCCACCAGAGGTCGCCCCTCCATCATATTGAATTTCACACCGACTGTTACATGTCACTCTGATTTCACACAGCTGTAACCAATCACACACACACTATATTACACCCACTCAGATCCTTCTCAGACTGCCAAGTATTGTTTGCGCATATCACTGTGTTAGCGATAGCAACTTTACAGAGCCTTTCCGTGTTTCTAGTCCAGTCCAGTCCAGTCCAGTCCAGTCTAGTCTTGTATCTTAGCCTGTTTATCTCGTCTTGTCAGTCTGCTGCCTGCCCTGGAATTATCGCCTGTCTTGAATTAACCCTTTGTCTCGCCGTTTCGGACTCTGTTCGCCCCTCATCTGGACTATTGTCTGTCTGTTTGGATTTCTGTTCGCCTCGCCCCCTGGATTACGTGTGCCGTCGATCGACCCACACCTGTTTACTGGACTGCTCTTGTGACTTGCCCTCTATATACCTGTTTGCTAGTGTTTGATCCTGCCTGTGTATGACCATGTCTATGAATAAAGCCTTGCACATGGATCCACACGTCTCATGTTCTGATCATTCTGTAACAAAATATATATATCAAAAATCTATTTTTGTCCGTTTACGAATTTTCACTGTAAATTATAAGAAGACTTGTTCTTTTTTAATTCTGTAACTGTACTTTACTATATAATTACATGGAATATCCCATTAGATCTCTTACAGTTTTAGGGAAACTTACTGTTAACCAATTCACAAGCATTTTTTTCTTGTTTTTTGAAACCATTAAAATTACAATAATTTTGGTTAGGAATTGCCATGAGAGTGTGTTGTACTAGACTATAACATGAAGAGCAGGAAATGAGGCTGATCAAATCCTTGACTGTCAAGCTGTTCCCCAAAGTATTCCCTGACATTGAGAGACTGAACAGACACAGAAATTGTGGATCCAGAACTGAGCCTGAAGTGTTTCATTCTAATGTATCTGTGCTCTGGGATTAAAACCCACTTTTAAAAAAAAACATTCAGTGATACGCTAAAAAAATAAATACATTCTGCAACATTACACAATTTATTTGTACATTAATTGTGCCTAAATTACATGTCTTGCCAAATGGGCAAGACATTAGATGCCAAATGGGGTCTGCACATCGATGCAAACCATTTGTTCTTAGTGTGAACAATGATACGAAGAAAACTTTTGCACTATAAAGAATACCTTTTGTACAATAAAAAGATTCCATTGATGCTAAAGGTTCTTTATTGAACAACAGATACCAATAAAGAACCTTTATTTTTAAGTGCGTGTGATCCACTCACTCTCCATCAGCAGTGCTTTGGTCAACAGCAGCACATTAAATGACATGTTGACTTACCTTTTGGAGCCAGTGGGTGTAATTTTCCATGGCAAGCTCTAGGTGTTGGAACCGCTGGTTTAAGCAGCTTTGCTTCCCCTGTGGAGATTCTTTCTGGACACTGTTACCTTCATAATTACCATCATGTTCTTCTGGCCAGCTACCAGTCCTGCTCTCCTCAGGTTCTGGCAGAATGAAGGTGTAGCTACATTCTCCAAGCTGAACTGAGTTTAAATGCTGAGTGCTGCCACCAGAAACGTCTGTTAATTTATCCACAGGTGAAACTTCAATGATTGATGTCCTCACCAGCAATAACGTCAAATGCAGAAGAATATTGATCTTCATCTTTATGGCAAAACAGGTACAGACTGTCAAATCTTCTTGCATAGATTAAATGAGTGATCATTTCTAAATAAACACATTAAGAAATGTGCCAGTCCATCTAAACCATTTTTTTCCAGAAACTACTGTACATATGATTGCTCTTCTCAAACTGAAGTGTTTACCATTGAGACGCCAATCCTCTGTCCTGCTCCAGTACCATAGAACAAGTGATTGCCACCTCTATCTTCAAAGTGAACTCCAGGCATGTGCTGTACGTGTGAGAGAGTGAACAGTGGGTTTTGTAGACTGTGTGTTCAGAAAAGACGGTTCTATCTACAGACGGCTGGTCAGTGTGTGTGTGTATTTTAAAGGGGTCTGAGTGTTGTAAGGGTAAACCGCAGACAGACTGTGTGACTGTGCAAGAATGTGAGTGTGAGCATGTGTGTCAGTGTGTGTGTGTGTGTGTGTGTGTGTGTTCGCTTTTATAGCAGAAATAGACATGTGCAAAGATTTACCTCTATAGAGCAAAGATGATGCTAATGATTAAAGGTAAGAATAATGCCTGGAATAAATAGAATAATGCTTATGGTCATTAGCCATACAAAATTATACACTATTGATATATCCCACTCTGTAATGCTCACCTTCCATATTATACTTATTCATTTGCACCTTATGCTATATTTACAGCAATTTACATTCAGATGGTCTCTGTTTTATTCTCTACCTCATTACTTGCATTCTATACACTAATTTATATATACATTTATATCACATATGGGTAGTTGACGTATCAATGTGTCCTATGGTGTGACCGAAAAATGTAAAAAAAATAATAATAATAACCTCTAACATTGAAGATAAACCTCTCTCATGCTATTTGTAACTCTAATTAAGATACATTTTTCTCATGTTATTTGTGTTAAGTTTTTTATTCTACATTTTTGCTATGTCACACCATAGGACAATTTTTATTTGTCAACTATCCATATGCATATATAACTCACAGTTTCCATGTAAAACCTGTTACATGTTAAGATTCAGTATAGCAACAATTTTGACAAATGAAGTTGACAGTAGCCATTCCGTGGGGGTGGGGGTCAATGGCTATCATCAACTGTTTGATTACCAACATTCTGCAAAATATCATCTTTTGTGTTCAACAGAAGTAAGAAGCTCATACAGGTTTGGAACAAGTAGTCATTTATCCCTTTAATACTGATCAAAACTAAACAAATCTGAGAAATACATGTTTGGATTTAGCACTAATGAAAAGCCCTGAAATTCCTTTAAACAATATTTTACAGTATGGTCACGTTTACATCTTTGTCATTAACCCTATTAAAATATTCAATTGCAGTCTTAGACATTATCATTATAAATTATTAAACATAAAATATTATAATATAAAAAGGCAAGGGTTTTATATTTATTTAATTCTTTAAATAATTACTCTCATAACCTGAAAGCTATCCTGAAAAAAAAAAAATAAATTTGATAAAAAAATTGTTCAACAGGGATGTTTTAATAATTAGTTAAATTTTACTGTAATGCATGTTATTGGTGGCATGCCCAGTGTAATTAATAAACTATTTTAGGATTTGAAGAATTATTTCAATTACATGTCTCCTGTTCTTTGACCTACGGAGCAAAATAAACATTTGGAAAACAATCAAAGCTGTAATTTTGTATTAAGTGTGATGAGCCATATGTTTGGCTTCGTATCCAAACTGACTGAGTATAACAAAAACCAGGTTTCACAATCGGCCATAATTCCATCAGGATTCTGGTGTGTTGCTGTGAGAATGCGACAGCCGGATATAATACTTCACGTATCATCATCTTATATAAAGTGACTAGACTCACACTTCTAAAGGAGCTACTGAGCTATTTTCCTGCTTTCTGTTCATTCAATCCCCTGAATTCTCAGGGTCAGATGGAGTTTTCTGGGTTAGCTGTCAAAGTAGCTTAATGCGGAGCGATGCGCTTCTTCAACCATTTGGCTTTATACTTCTTCTGATGGTCACAGAGGACAGTCTGTTGTCTGCGCTTCATCCTGTCTTAGAGACCATATTACAGGCATCTTTTATGTGCACAAATAACTTTCACAACACTAGTTCCCTGGATAAAATGGAAAGTTAAGAGCTATAAAACTAAATATATTTTAACAGAATTTTCTTTGGTAATCCATTGGAAATGTGTCTATAGTTTCTGTATTAAGACGTATTTTTGCACCCTGGTTCCCTCGACAAAAGACCAACAAAAGTAGTAACCAACAAAAGTTTATGATTCTTATACGTTTTGTTCATCATCATGAACTTCTCTCAATTTTATGAATTTTGAATCCTAAATACAATAGCCAAATGTAGGTTATAAACCACGATTGCATGACTTCCAACAGCTCTCTTAGTATTTATTAAAAAGACGTCACCGACGACTTCTGTAGACCTGTTTAGCCACTTGTTAGCAGCCGCCATTTTTCAATGTAACCAAAAACTTCAGGACGACTGAATTAGAAGTGATAAAACGGAAACTCATTTCCAGGTTTTGGCCTAATACAAAAATATGTCAACTGTTTAAATACTGTGTAAAGCGGTGGTTCCCAACCACATTACTGGAGGCCCCCCAACACTGCACATTTTGCATCTCTCCTTTGTCTGGCACACCCATTTCAAGTCTTGGAGTCTATACTAATGAGCTGATGATCAGAATCAGGTGTGTTTGATTAAGGAGACATGGAAAACATGCAGTGTTGGGGGACCTCCAGGAACGTGGTTGGGAACCGCTGGTGTAAAGTATATCCTATTTTGTCTAAAAGTCATTTGAATGGCATTCATTGTTTTCAGCTGTCAATCATCTGTCTTATAATAGAGACAGGAGAGTCACTGATCAATTTAAGGCAAATTAAATCACATCAACTGGAAGTGAAAAAAATGCATTTCTGGGTTTTTTTATTTTTTCCTACAAAAATAGGCTTCGTCACAGACTAATGTTTAAATATTGTGTACAGGATATCCCATTTTGTCTATCATCTGTCTTATAATAGAGACAGGAGAGTTAGCACTGGTTATTAAGGCAAATGATCAGATTAAGCCATAAAGATAAGACACTTAATAAAACCCACTGATAAGAAGCATCTTTACAGACGTTTTACAAACAAAACAGTAGGCAAAGAAGCATCAGTACGCACGCAGATATAATGCAAACTAATACACATTTTGATGTCAGCCGTCTCACATGTAATAACCAACACTGCCTTCTGCTGGAGAGATAAAGAACAGTACATTTTACTCACCTGTCATCACTGATCTACACGATAAATTCATATTTTTCATGTGACATCAAAGCAAACTTTCCTCACTGACCGCCTGTTATCTTTACAAGGTTTGTATTAAGTATCAATGTGTTAAAACCGTGACATTAAATGTCCAAATTCAGCATATACTTTATTGATCATGCACATTTTGTAGATGCAAGCAGATGGACGCAAAATATAAACCGCAAAATATGCGTTCATATTGCGGGCGCATCTGCTTGCCTATATAACGTAGTAGGTGTTTACTGAGTTTGATCTCACTGTTTCCACATTAAGGCACTTGAAGTGTTTTCAATTGAAACTTTTTAGTATGACCAGCTTTTTTAGTGATTGAATCAAACTAATCTAAAATAGCCCATTACTGTGTTTTTCATACATACATTACGAAACATTTTATTTGTGCTTATAAAATACACACATCCATGCATGGTTCGATTGTCATTTGTATGGCTATAGTCATGTGTAAAAATACTTTGTGATGTGTAAAAGCTTAGCCTACTCTAAAATTCAGTAACTTTATTTTATGCTAATTTTAGATGTCTTTTTCTTTTCAAATAAGCAAAAAAAAAGAAAAGAAAAAAAGCCTTTTAATTTATATAAATTTAGATTTACGTTGCATAACATACAAAAGACATGCCATTTTCATCATTTCAAGTTCAAGTTCACTTCAAGGACAAGTGAACTGTTTTCTGCATTATTTCATCATAAGTTTGCTGGCTTTATATCATTATATTGCTTTTTATATCCTAATCCTTTTACAGTAGCCCACCATTATTTTTTTTAACAATAGGGTTTGCAGAAATGTCAGCATTAAATTCTGTTCCTAAAAACCACCTGGGTTTACAAACTTTTTTTACAAAAAAAAAAAAAACTTCAAAACTAAAAGACGACGACGACAAAAATTCTTAACATTTTAGTCATAAATTCATAATTACTTAGTCTTAATGTAATTTATATACACTTAAACACATTATTTCTCTGAAAGAATGTTTATAATCTCACGGATATTTAGGCCCACTCTTTTTTTATACAAATCACTTGTTGTTTACTAACTCATTCACTAGATGTCGCCATAAACTGCATTAAAATCAAACCCTGTTCTAATTTACTCCGTCACGGAAATCAGTTTCCTCAAAAGGCCACATAGCATATCTCAAATAACCACAATATGTAGTGTTTCACACTTCCGCATAATGAGACCATGCTATACAGGCATCTTATAAACTGATGAACCAACAAATAAAACATGTTTACAAAGAGAAGAGCAGATGATTCAGAGTAGATTTACATATAAAAAGCCTTCCTTGAAAGGTCTGAGAGATTATTTGCATGAAGCTGACAGGCGGTTGAAGGGAATGGAGGGTACCGCGAGGAGATGTTTCCGAAAAACTGAAGTAACATGGTGACAGGGCCATAATTCACCTGCCTCCAGCTTGATTTGGCTGTACAATTCAGCTGTGTTTATCTATATAGCCATTTTTACATTGAAGGAAACATGGAGAGATGCTACAGATTGAAGTCAATCAAATGCAAACTGCATCCGATGCATGAAATGTTTTGAAATGAAAAGAGAATCCTTAGAAATGGTTTGAGAAGAGCCCAGTTGTGTAGATTGTGACATGGTTTGAGCACAGATCACAGCATGGACAAATAAAAAAAATACATTGATTGCACATGGAATTAAAGCTACATTGATTGACCACTAAATTTGAATAAATGTGGTGGTTACAGCCCTGATTGTACACAATGTTTTAACATCATAAGCCCTAAAATACTTTATTCAGAGACTATGAACATTTCTATACCATTTCACCCAGTGACATTTTTCTCTTTAATTGTTTCAGAGGGTCCTGAAGCATGTCTTCATGTGGGGAAATTGGTTACTGTTGACACACAAACCTTTTTAGTCATACAGAAGTCATGATGCGATACGAAACTATGATGAATACGTGATTTGCCATATTTGGATGTTAAGAGATTTGCAAGAAACACCATAAATATTTATGCATTTTTGCTCAATGAAACACTGGAATAATGTTTCCCGTTCCAGAAACTGATAGGATCTGCAGCATCAACAACAGAAGCGGAAAATCCACAGCGTGCCACCCACTCATCAGCCCAGGAGGAGACCAGCTGAATGAAACAGACAGTCTGTGCAAGGCAGCTTCAACTTTACATTCTGCAGGGTGAAATACAGGTAACAGAGACGTTTCATACTGACATAAACACTTTTTTTTTGTTTGTTTAAGGATCTTGTTTACTCTCCACCAAGAGAAGAACATAATTGCAGATGAAAGATGTTTGTTTCAAATGACAGGAGCATATACGACAATGTGAATCATTCACTCCTGGAAGTGTTTTGAAATGTAAATACTAAACATCTGCATTCAGAAAATACAGCTTGTCTCAGCAAAGCCAGGCTGGGAGGTAAACATATCATGAATTCATAAAAGTGTGGCATATATTTCAATCCCCGCAAAAGTTCCTATACAATGTCTAAGATGCCCAGGCCATGTTTCTGCCTAGCATGGAAATTATGCATGTACTGTAATGCACTCATCAAAACCCCGGAAATACTGAGCTATCCATCACTTACGGCCGTTCCTAAAGTGTTCATTTGTATTCATAGTTTGCTGCAATTCTCTCTTTTGGCCTTTTCTGTGTGTGTGTGTGTGTGTGTGTGCACATTTTTGTGAAAAGTCAGGACATAGATTTGTATAATGACAAAGGTATGACATAGGTATTACAAGGTGAAGGTGACTTTTCAGGACATTGACCCATGTCCCCACTTTTCAAAACGCTTATAAATCACACAGAGTGAGGTTTTTTGGGGGAAAGTTGAAATGCACAGTCTCCTGTAAGGGGTAGGTTTAGGTGTAGGATTGGTGTAGGGCAATAGCACATACAGTAAGTACACTATAAAAACCATTACGCCTATGGGATGTCCCCACTTTTCACAAAAACGAACATGTGTGTGTGTGTGTGTGTGTGTAAATAACTTAAATTTCTTCCTGACACAAAGGTATTGTTTTGCTTTAAGAGACTTGGAATATAGGACATTCTGAGTCGTATGGAGCACTTTTTTGTCTTTTGGAGCTTGAGAGCTCATCATGAAATTGTATGGAAAAAAAGCAGCGTCAGCATTCTGCTAAAAGTCCTTTTCTGTTTCATGGAAGAAGAAAAATAATAGGGTTCTGACCACCATGAGGGTAAGTAAATGATGACAGAACTGATATTTTTGGGGTGAACTTTCCTCTTATTGTTGTATTTTACATAGACTCTAAAGGTTTTTAAACATGATCAGGGCACAAGCTCTGGACAGTTTGGGTCAGGGATGAATACATGGAAACTTCATCATGCACTCCATCATTCCAGCTGCATCACTTACCACAATCCCAGGAGCATCATTTACATGACGTTACTGTAATCATTTACACCACCGCAAATGGTCAATCAAGACAAGAAGTCTGTAAGCTAGTGCTGGAATTAACCGTGAAGAGGAGGGAGACAGCCGTTATAACCACATCCCCCTGCCCCCCTAAACCACTGCTTAAACTACACTTATATGTAGCACATAGTGAAACAAGCATCTAAGACACAAAACTTTCTCCCCTTGGTTTGCCATTTATTTTTAGACCAAGACATGCAAAAGTGAAAAACCAAGACATGCAAAAGAAATGAAAAAAGGGTTAATTTGTGTAGGTGGAAATTTAAACACAAATTTAGAAAATTAGATCAAAAAGGTCATAGCTGAGAGACTGCAGTGTGTGTGGGAGTGGGAAAAGAGAAGAGATTTGAGACAGAAGCATGTGATCTTACTCTTCTCTTCACTAGTGACTCATCGCACGTGTAAAACTCTCACACTAACACACACTCACACCACCTCTGACCTTTGACCATGTCACTTTGACATATCCAGCTAACTATGTGGCAGACTGTGTGACAAGGCAGACCTGCATTTTTAATGAGCACAATGTGAAGCATAGTTGATCGGGGAGAGTTTGTGGATCTGAAAGTGCTTTTTTAGTGCTCAAAATGTGATAAAATATTTCTATAATCAATCTGCTACAAAAAAAATTGCATATAGGAATCATTTTAATAAAAAATTTGTCAACACTGTAAAAATACTGTTACAGTGGCAGCTATGATTGGAAATTCACCATTTAAAAATGGTAACAATACGGTTGTATGGGATGGCATTTGACTGTATTTTTCAAAACTTATCAAATATATATTTTTCATAAAGAGACATACAGTATGACATATAATGATCTACTTGAAAGGATGAATCAAAGTTCATGCTAATGGACCTGCCCAAACACTGTAGATACAAAAGACAAAACATCAAGGTAACACACAACACTAAAATAATGAAAATAAATACATACTCACATACATACATACAGTCATGACCAAAAATATCGGCACCCTTGGTAAATATGATCAAAGGCGGCTGTGAAAATTAATCTGCATTGTTAATCCTTTTGATCTTTTATTTTAAAAATTCGCAAAAATCTAACCTTTCAATGGATAATAGGAATTTAAAACGGGGGGAAATATCATTATGAAATAAATGTTTTTCTCAAATACACGTTGGACACAATTATTGGCACTCCTAGAAATTCTCATGAGTAAAATATCTCTGAAGTATATTCCCATTCATATTCACAATTTTGAGCACTCCAGGGTGATTATGAACATGAAATGACCCAACCATGGCTTCCTGTTTCACAGAAATATAAATAGGAGGGAAAACAAAGCCCAAATTCCCTTAATCATCCATCACAATGAGAAAAACCAAAGAATATATTTCTGATGTGCAGCAAAAGATAATTGAGCTTCACAAATTAGTGAAGTGGCTTTAAGAAAAGAGCAAGAGCAGTGAAAATTCCCATTTCCACCATCAGGGCAATAATTAAGAATTTCCAATCAACATAAAATGTTACGAAACTGCTTGGAAGAGGACGTGTGTCTATATCGTCCTAATGCACAGTGAGAAGGAGAATTTGAGTGGCTAAAGACTCTCCAAGGACCACAGCTGGAGAATTGCAGAAAATAGTTGAGTCTCGGGGTCAGAAAACCTTAAAAAAAAATTGTCAAACAGCACCAACATCACCACATGTTGTTTGGGAGAGTTTCAAGAAAAATTCTCCGAGCTCATCCAAAAACAAACTCCAGCATATTCAGTTATCAGACACGACTGGAACTTCAAATGGGACTGGCTTCTATGCTCAAATGAAACAAAAAAATTAGCTTTTTAGCAGCAAACACTCAAGATGGGTTTGGTGAACACAGGGATAAAAAGTACCCCATGTGTACAATGAAATATACTGCTGTATTTTTGATGTTGTGGGCCTATATTTCTGCTGGAGGTCCTGGACATCTTGTTCAGACGCATGGCATCATGGATTCTATCAAATACCAACAGATAATAAATCAATAAGTGACTTACTCTGTTAGAAATCTTATAATGGACCGTGTTTGGATCTTCCAACCGTACAAATAATCCAAACACAAACCTCAAAAACAACACAAAAATGGGTCACTGAGCACAAAACCAAGCTTCTGCTGGCCATTCCAGTCCTCTGACCTGAACCCTATTGAAAATGAGCGAGTGAACTGAAGAGAAGAAGCACCAACTTGGAGCTGGGAATCTAAAGGGTCTGGAGTGATTCTGGATGAAGGAATAGTCTCTGATCTCTTGTCAGGTGTTTTCTAACCTCATCAGGCATCATAGGAGAAAATTTTGAGCTATTAAACTGGCAAATGGAGGTTTCAAAAAGTACTGAATAAAAGGGTGCCGTTAATTGTGGCCAATGTATATTAGAGAAAAACATTTATTTCATAATGATATTTCCCCACATTTGAAATTCTTTTTATCCAATGAAAGGTTAGATTTTTGTCATTTTTTTTAAATACAAGATCAAAAGGATTAACAATGCAGATTAATTTTCACAGCCTTCTTTGTTCACATTTACGAAAGGTGCCGATATTTTTGGCCATGACTGTACATCCCGAATTCTGGAAAAGTTGGGATGTTTTTTAAATTTGAATAAAACGAAAACTAAAATAATTTCAAATCACATGAGCCAATATTTTATTCACAATAGAACATAGATAACATAACAAATGTTTAAACTGAGAAATTTTTACAATTCTATGCACAAAATTAGCTAACAAATTTGATGCCTGCTACAGGTCTCAAAATAGTTGGGACGAGGGCATGTTTACCATGGTGTAGCATCTTCTCTTCTTTTCAAAACAGTTTGAAGACGTCTGGGCATCGAGGTTATGAGTTTCTGGAGTTTTGGTGTTGGAATGTGGTCCCATTCTTGCCTGATATAGGTTTCCAGCTGCTGAAGAGTTCTTGGTCATCTTTGACGTATTTTTCATTTAATGATGCGCCAAATGTTCTATATAGGTGAAAGATCTGGACTGCAGGCAGGCCAATTCAGCACCCGGACTCTTCTACTACGAAGTCATGCTGTTGTAATAGCTGCAGTATGTGGTTTTGCATTGTCCTTCCCTGAAATAGCCGTCGTCTGGAGGGGAGCATATGTTGCTCTAAAACCTTTATATACCTTTCAGCATTCATAATGCCTTCCAAAACATGCAAGCTGCCCATATCGTATGCACTTATGCACTGAATGCTGATAACACGCTGGAAGGTCTCCCTCCTCTTTAGCCCGGAGGACACGGCATCCGTGATTTCCAACAAGAATGTCAAATTTGGACTCGTCTGACCATAGAACACTTTTCCACTTTGAAACAGTCCATTTTAAATGAGCCTTGGCCCACAGGACACGACAGCGCTTCTGGACCATGTTCACATATGGCTTAGTTGGCATCTGCAGATGGCACGGCGGATTGTGTTTACCGACAGTGGTTTCTGGAAGTATTTCTGGGCCCATTTAGTAATGTCAATGACAGAATCATGTCAATGAGTGATGCAGTGTCGTCTGAGGGCCCGAAGACCACGATCATCCAACAAAGGTCTTCAGCCTTGTCCCTTACGCACAGAGATTTCTCCAGTTTCTCTGAATCTTTTGATGATGTTATGCACTGTAGATGATGACATTTACAAAGCCTTTGCAATTTGACATTGAGGAATGTTGTTTTTAAAGTATTCCACAATCTTTTTACGCACTCTTTCAAACATTGGAGAGCCTCTGCCCATCTTTAAGACATCTCTGCCTCTCTAAGACATCCCTTTTATAGCTAATCATGTTACAGACCTGATGTCAATTAACTTAATTAGTTGCTAGATGTTCTCCCAGCTGAATCTTTTCAAAAAATGTTTAGCCCTTTGTTGCCCCCATGCCAGCTTTTTTGAGACCTGTACCAGGCATCAAATTTGAAATGAGCTCATTTAGATAAAATTTCACCGTTTAAACATTTGTTATATTCTCTATGTTCTATTGTGAATAAAATATTGGCTCATGTGATTTGAAAGTCTTTTACTTTTCATTTTATTCAAGTTTAAAAAACATCCCAACATTTTCGGAATTTAGGTTGTACATAGAATACAAAATAGCCCAATGTACACTGACATTATCAAGATGTATTTGTTCTGACACAGTTTTACTCTTTAGTTTTTTTATTACTATTTTCTAAACTATAGCAAATAAACTGTGATACAATGTGAGAAATTTTGAAGGTGTCTAAATAAATTTTGGTTTGACTTTATATATATATTTTTTTTGTTGTTGTTGTTATTATTATTTACATCAGATGCCTAGTATTTTTAACATGAAAGGCTTAGATTGAGGACTGTAGGCCAAAAGTAATTGTTATTTTCAAATGAATTATATATTTAAAACATTAAATTAATAATTTCTTGTGCTATGGCATGATGGGCCACATCAGAGGTCATCACGGGCCAACTTTGGCCTGCAGGTATTGGTTTGGGCATCTCTGATGTAGATGAAAAGCTTGTACGGAAGTTGTGCCAAATTATATTTGTGCCTACTGTACTTCTCAGAATTTTACAACTTCTACTATCACATCAGGGGGGTGACAATCATATATCATAGTGATTTCATCCCTATTGCTCATTCTTAACTGCTTAAAGTGATTGTGGTACAACTAATCCCGTGTTACAGCACTTCTCCATCTCCCCTACAAGAGTTTGCGAATGTAAAGACACATCTGTAACAGATAAATTCTACAAAACAATTAATCTTACATCCTTTTTATTTCTCAGTATGAAGCAAATGTAAATATTCAACAGCACAACATCATTTAGCTTGTGTATGTTGCCAGCTGTGAGACAATGATGAAACTGCACAAAGCTGAGAGCTGTTAATGATCGTCAGACATATACACTTATGTTACAAAGATTGTATCATTTTTGCAAAAGACACAAACAATAGCGTTTCCCGTGCAATTCTATAATGATAAATAGCCTCTACGGCTTTACGCAATTTGGATGATTGACTACTAGAAGTGAAACTGAAAAAATGCAGCAAAGAAAAGGAAAATCATTACAGACAATAGGCAGGAGAACAGGCTGTTTTACTATCATACCGCTCGATTGCAGTAAATTGCATCAGCACAGCCTCCGTTTCAATAGTCTAGTCGCTCCTTCCTAAATCTCAAGAATAACACGGTCTTGAAATCAATTTCAATAAGGAAAAAATGACAAGTGCCTCATAAAATCAGCCATATAAGTTTAAGTGGATGTGCACTTCAACCTGTCAGAGAAAAGTCAAAACCGTGTCAGGACAAATGAACTTTCTGAAGGCTGATGGAGCAGATCTGTTCTCCAATAGGGCAGAATCTAAAAACTGTCTCTGCTCATTTTCACAAATTCTAATACTGTCTGTGGACATAAACACAAATATAACTTAAAGTCGATTGAAATAAATGATTATTATTAAACTGAAAGGTTAAATATTGATTTACTCGTGGTGGGCATGACCTGTTAGATATCTAATACCCCTCCACAAATGGTCACCATGCAGGGCATAAGCTGCATCTTGACTATCATTGGTGTTAAAGGCTCAGTTTTATTAAAGGACAAAAGAGGATTTGATATGTCTTTCTCAGGGACACGCTTTCAGCTTTTCATTTCATACTGAATAGACAGCAAAACTGGCCATGTTCTCTGCTTAAGCTTCATAGAATCCTAGGAATTCAAGGATTTTGATCTGTAGCATCTGTTGCACATTTTATTGAAAAGACTGGATTGCTGTGGCCTTATCTTCCATTGTACCATGTGAAAAGATGAGGCTGTGGGAAACTCATCTAAAGAGAAGTCACACATCCACACACCAAAGTTATAGGAAAGAGAGAAAACCATCCATTTGACCTATCGGAAGCCCCTCCCCTCGAACGCAGACTAGCCAATGGCAGTCGAGTATCAGTTGCACGGAGAGCGGAACTCGGACATCTTTAGGTTTCAGCGCCATGGAAGTTCCGAAGCTCGCATCGGTTTTATGGGGTTTACGCTTCAAAAATGGAAAAACGATGTGCCTGGGGTACTTGGATGGGCAATATAATTTATTTTATTACATTTCCTGAATCCAAACAAACAAGAGCAAAATGTCCCTAAGTATTCAACCCCAATACAAATGAAGACAAAACGTTCATTTTCTGGTTGTCATACACTCATTAAGTTACAATTTTCATCTGCTCAAGCAGAACGTTAATGTTATCTTGTGCTTTAGCAAGGTATCTCTGACTAAAACTAGCTAACGTTAAAGTTAGTGAGTCCATGCTAAATAGCGGACTGTTCTCGCGTCTTGTACAGTGTAGGTCAAAAACACACAAACATTTATGTGCCTCTCCATATTAAACTGTTTAAATGTACATTAATTTAATCATACCCTGCAATACATTAACAGTGTTGATCCGCGATCGTGATGACCGACCGTAATATGAGACTTCTCCCGCTTGCATTGTGATCTGTAAACCCTCCTTCGAGTTACCCACCATATTTATTTTTAAATATTTTATAAATCCCTCCATGGAATATTTAATTCCCATTTGGTGGCCTTCTGTGTCCAAAATTGTGCAAAAACATCGTGGGACAAGGTTTTCACACTGTAGCTGTCATTGTAAGACAGTGAGCACTCCGTTTGTTTGTCCGAGGGAGCAACAGTAACTAAGGGGGGCGGGGCTTAGGTCAATAGGTCAATTAAGCCACTAAATGGTTTTTCAAGCTATTCAATTATTTTATTTTTACTTCTTTAAGTGTTTATATTTAATTCAGAAAACACATACTTTTGGGAACTTTTTATCGAAAGCAGTTTGGCGAAAAACTATTACATGCCAAATGTACTTGAACATGAACTCAATTTGAATTGCTTTTTCTTGATTCTTTTGATTAGGTTTCAGTCCATTTCTACAGCAGATACCAAAAACCTACCCTAAACCATGTGAAGAAAGTCTGAGAAAATAAATGCAGCACAAAATTCTTGATGAAGGCAGACATTTCTTTAGGACACCAAAACACCAGCAGGGCATTAGCATTAGCATTAATAGGAACTGGTCCTCCCTTATAGCTTCCAACTCTTAGGCAAACACTGCAGAATTTACTTACTGCCTGAATGTGTCAATCAAAATGGAGGGTTGAGCACACACTGAATGTTTGGAAATCAAATGAAAACTCAAAAATGAGACAAACTAGCTGAGTTGCACTGGCAGCCACAGCTGAACATATATATCCTCCAGCTACAACAAATCTCACAGGGAACTGAAATGATAAATCGACCTGATTTCAGTTACCCTGACGACACAAAAACATTTGTTAAACCTTACATTTAGTGCCTTCCTACTGAAATATGTTCACAATATATTACCAAATTGGTTGAGCTAACTTGGAAAAGTAGTCATAGATTGCTCAAATTGGATACATAAGAGATTAATCCTGTCTGAGATATATTGCATGAAATATTCATTTAATTGCTTCAGTAAAACTGAATGGAATACAGGCTTGTATTTGGAATATCCTCTCTTTATTCCCCAGAGACATGGCTTGTCTGGTTTTGGTTGCAAATATAAAACATTTTTATCTATATAAGAAGATAAAACCTTCAATGGTGTGTACATTTTAAACTATTTTCATAAAAAGGCTACTTCTTTTTTTTTCAAAGAAAAGTTTGCTTT
Organism: Onychostoma macrolepis; assembly: GCF_012432095.1. Classification (NCBI taxonomy): domain Eukaryota; kingdom Metazoa; phylum Chordata; class Actinopteri; order Cypriniformes; family Cyprinidae; genus Onychostoma; species Onychostoma macrolepis. The sequence continues at coordinate 24,290,564 of NC_081170.1, read as the reverse complement.
ACCTTCAGAAAATGTTCATTATCAACCCAGAAGGTACATAGGCTGTTTTATTTTCTATTGATTTCAATTATAATTCATTTTCTATGGATATACCATTTTTCCAACTGATTTAGCATGTTTAATACAGTTTAAAATATGAAAAACATGATAAAACGTAATTGTTTTAATTGTTAAAAAAAAAAACTGAAAATTGATCATTTATTTCTTACAACATTGTTAAATGTTTGCGCATGAATCATGCAAAAAAAACGGTTGCATTATACAGCTTTTTGTTAAAATATTGTGAAATACTTTTTCATTTAAATATGAATCCAAATGATTATTTCAAACAATGAGCTTACTGTTGAGAAGGTCAAGACCTCTTAGGTGGTATATTTTAAAACATGATTTTTTCCCCCGTAGCTGATTCTAAAGATTTCATTGGTCATGCCAATTGTGTACACAATGCTGAAACAAACACTAACCCCTAACATTAACCTCAGTGTAGCACTGATACTGATAGACAGCATTACTGTTTGTAACAATCGCTTCCAACCATGATATTTCTGAACTGAATTCATTAAGTCTGAACACATTTTGACAGCTGACTATGTGATTCAGTTGACCAGTAATATCAGCTACAGGTCAAGACGCTGATTTTATGGTATATAATAGGTTATTTGTAACATTTGTTTAGGTCACTTTATTTTAAGGTCCAATTACCACTATTAACAAACCATTAACTTTGACTTTTGCCTCAATAAACTCCTAATTTGCTGTTTATTAATAGTTAGTAAGGTAGTTGTTAAGCTTAGGTATTGGGTAGGATTAGGGATGTAGAATATGGTCATGCAGAATATGTGCTTTACTAATAAACAGCCAATATGTTAATAATAGTCATGTTAATAAGCAACTAGTTAATAGTGAGAATTGGACCTTACACTGAAGTGTTACTGTTGTTTATAACATACTTCTGCTCCCCTGACACGATCACTAATGTAGTGTACCGAGACCCAGAACAAGGCTTTCCATAACATGTCTCTTACACCTGTAATAACGTGTTCATATTCACATTGACAGCATGATCAAAAGCTGGCAGCTTCAGGAGAAGCTCTCTGGTTTCAGTTTGCTGAGTAACAGAGATCTACATTTGGCCTGAAGGCATCCAGCCCTACAGAGATGCTTCGTTCCAAAAGCCGCCCATCAACTATCTGAATTAATGACAGTAAAGCAGTCTTGCGGTGACTTTATTTCCTGTAGGGAATCAAATGAACCAAATAAAAACTATCTCACAGACTAACCAATATTTATTTATTTTTTTTAAATCCAAAGTGCAGCAGTGAATGTCTCATAAATATATTTGCATTATTTTAGCCAGTTTTTATCCATAAATCTTCATTTTTGGTCTATTTTAAGATGGTTGAACGTTAAGCTCAATCTACAGCATTTATGGCATTTTTATGGCCATTTATGGTGATTACCACAAATTAGTCAGACTTTTCCCTCCTTACTTCAAAAAGCAAAAAGTTGAGGTTTGAAGTGAATGGGGCCAATTTGTAAACATCTAAACTGTTTCAAAGGTAGCCAAAAAACATAAACTAGATTTTAGTGTAAAATAAGTGCTTACTAAACTTTTTGTTTATTCAACGGAACACCTAAAATCAAAAAATACAGAGCCCCTCATATGACATGGCCATGAATTAAGAATTCATTCCCACTAATTATTAGTTTGTTCCTTCGTTGTAATTAAATCGTGGCCATGAATTAAGAATCCATTCCCTGATTTTAGTAAATTGAAGCCACCTTGTACTAATTTGTTCCCTTGTTTGAATTAAATCACAATGAATTAGTACAATGTGGCCATAATTTAATAAAACAAGGGAATGAATGAGTCGCAGGAACAAATTCTTAATTTGCAGCCAAGATTTATGTAAAACGAGGGAACAAATTAATAAAACAAGGGAACAAATTCTTAATTTGTGGCCACGATAGATATTTTTATGTCATGTGCATGCAGGGCTCCATAATAACGACCATAAAAATGTATGAAAACAGCTTAACCGGTCAAATAATGCAGGTTTTATTAATAATAAATAATACAATTATAGACTTCATATTTTAATTTTTAAATCCTACAATAATTGGCCCTACTCACTTCCATTGCACAGTGTAAGTGCCTCACCATAAGCTTCACAATTATTTCTTAAAGAAAAGAACAGATCAGTTGATTTTTTTTTTTCTTGTAGTAATCAACATTATGTCAGAAATGTTGTTGTTTTATTTTAAGAACATTACTTTAAAAGCCATCACCTACTGATCCTCAACCACCTTGACTTCATTTTAGGTCTCCTCTAGAACTCTGACATACATATTTTGTGTGCTTGAATAAAGACGTCCTAATGCGCAGCTTGGTGGAAAGGGGCAAGTTGATTCTATAAATAAAGCATGATGGATGGGCATCACGCTCCATAAACCTATGTAAAGAAGGTGAATCTGTGGAACTTTAAATTGGTTTGTGTTGTGTTTACTGGTGGGCTGTCTTCAGTGTAGGTAAATTGAGGAAATAGTGGCCTTTCCCACTCACATGATTTTCCAACTCATTACACCAACAATCTCAGCGTAACCTCATTAAACTCAATGGCCCTATTTGGAAGTCTGTTAGTAAGCAGATTAAACTTTTTTAAAGCATATAAAATGGGTTTAGTATGATCAACAGTAACCACGTCACAATGAGTGCTTTTACTTTCCGCGATCTGTGCTTCCACGACCTGTAATTAAATTACTGACCGCTTCCATATGCATCCATCCCAGGCATGCTTTTAAAGCCAAAGCCAAGTCTAGCATTCCAAACAACTCCAAACCTCACTTACACACACTTCTGTATCCATGATCTCTGGGAAAGTTAACGGATTGCGCCTCCTGTGTCTAGAATGAGCTCTAGGTTTTGTTTTCATAGGCCGAGTGGTGCCCTCACAAATCCTGACATCATTTGCAATAACATACACAAATGTGGCTAAAAGCTTCCAGCTGTTTTCTACTCAAAGCAATTCTCTCCTACACATGAGCTGGAAAATAGCCGCAAAGGTACGATTCTGCGACTTTTACCACCACGCCCCATGGTCTGCTCTGTGCAACTCAAACGCAACAGCTCCAATCCAATCCTGACTACACGAAACAAATATGAACATTCTCCAGAAGAAAGGTTTAAGTGATGTTCCAGGTTCAGTTCAAGTTAAAAGGAGAACACAAAAATAAAAATTCTGTCATCATTTGTCTTTCCAAACCCATAAGACCATAGTTTTGAAACATATATGAAGATATTTTTAACAAGCAACATTTTCACGCTTCCAAAAGACATCGTAAAAGTAATCCATATGAATGAATGGACAAAAATTATGAGAGAATATTAAAAATATCTTCACTGTGTTTCAAAGATTAACAAATGTCTTCTAGGTTTGGAACAACGTGAGGGTGAGTAAATGTAAACTGTCCCTTTAAGCTCATTTGTGGTATAATGTTGATTACTTTAAACTGACTTCTCCTTTTCTTAAAAAATTGAAGTAATATTGAGGCACTTACAATGCAAGTAAATGGGGCATTTTTTGAGTATTTGACCACAGAAATGAGAAGCTTGTAATTCTAGAAAACCACTTTTATTGAATTGTAGAATTATAGAATTTTAGTATTTTATCACAGAAATGAAGCTCTTCTAAAAGCAATTCTTGCGTTAAAATGTGTGCATTATTTGGGTTGTAAAGCTGTTTATTTAATATTTTTATTGGTCAACATTGTGATGACATAAAACTGGGTATTTTCACAATTTTCTTTTTTTTTAAATTGTGATTTTTTTTTCAAACTAAAATCACTTCATCTTTTTTCTTCATGATTTTCTGAAGAAAAAGTAAATGGGGACTCTTCACCTTTGTAAGTGCCTCACTGTAACCGATTTTGAAAAGGTGGGACAAGTCAAAATAATTTCAAATCAATATAATGTTATATCACAAATGCTGTTGACTAAACTTGACTTGTACTGAACCCAGAATATTGCTTTAAGAAATGTTGTGACTGGACCTTGTCAATATATTGCATTGAGGCCAGAGAATCTTGGCAGCTTTTGATGAAGTTACAGTAAGTCTCTGAAATCCCAGGAAAATGCTTTTATGATGTGGCATCTAATCTGAGGCCCAACTCAATGTGAAAGCAGCCTTGGGTCAATGCCTGTAAACTTTTGTTATCGGATCGAAGCAGAGAAAAAACTCTTGAGGAGTCATTTTTCTTTAGGAAACTGACCTATTAGCCTGTTAACCAAACATATCTGGGTAAATGTTCTCTATAAAATCTTCTGTGTCAAGAAAAAAAGAAAAGCATTTAATCGTTGCAAGAAGAAAAAATGCACAGATCCCAGGAAACTGGCACATACAGTAACCTCCCAAGTCTGTGACATTCCTCTTTGTGAAACATGTGCATTCAAGATGCTTGTATGATTCAGATTTAGTCATGGCGAGTAGAAATCTGTGGGAAAACCAAAGACTGGGGCCGATTTTCTTGCATAATGTTCATATGTCCTCTCAATCCAAGTTGTCATAGAAACAAGAACTTACTTGTTTGATGTAATTGAAAACCAGACATTAAGTGCAGCTCACATGGGCACACGCACGTATACACATACTACATAATGAGGACACAAGCTTACCACAGCATTTCCTTCACTTGATAAACATACAGTAACACACAGTTACCCTTTCAATATAAATACAGGAATAAAGAACAAATTTTTGTGCATTATAAGTTTTATTTATCTGAAGTCTGTAATGTTTTTAATGTGAATTTCAGCTTGCAGGGACAACCAAAAAGTTATGCTAATTCGGAGAACCAACCCACAAAGAAAGGTTTCAGACTTAAGTGTTTTTGAAACCAGTTATTCACTTTTTCTTTTTTTTTTTAAGTTTAAGTGATGAAAAACAAGCCAACATGAGAATTTTTGCTTGTAGCTCAAGTAGTAGGATGTTGTAAATTTAATTTACAATTTAATTCTCACCCTCATGCCATTCCAATCCCAATTAAACTTTTGTTCACCTTCGAAACACACAAAAAGGTTTCTCTAAAGAAACCTGAGATTTCTGTCCTTCCATTGAAAGTTCATGCAACTAAAATTTGTAAGCTTCAGAAAGTTCATAAAGACATCATAAAATGAATCCATATCATTTGTGCAGCTTAATTGTCTTCTTAAGAAACGCAATCACTTCATATCATAAATAGATTTAATTTATACTTCTACTCACACATCGATCAACAAACATACAGAAATCATTATGATAAACGGATGCTCAAAGAACAACATGTTTACCACATTAGATGTACTCAGTGTACTCTATGTGCGCTGATCAATGTTTATATATGAATAAAAGCCTGAATTAAATCTGTTCATAAAGCTATTGTGTCTCTTCAGCAGACTTGGACTAAACTGCTTTAGATTGCATTTCATTAACAATGTATTAATGAACTTTTTGAAGTGTTAAAGTTCGGTGGAGTGGATTTTCAATGGAAGGAAAGAAATCTCTCAGGTGGATGATTTTCATCTAACTTCTGTGAAAAAAGCGAGGAAGTATGACTAAACAGTAGCATATCCATTGCTTTTTGTTTGTTTGTTTTAGGAAAGGAGAACTAGGCTTAGTTTCCAAAGGGAAGTCAGATGTTCTGATGACTAAGACATATTCAGTTTGTGGAAAATGACATCATAATAGCATCACACTGTTTGTCACTGTTTACATGAAATTGTGAAGCCAAGACTTCCCAAGATAATTTTAGCCACAGATGCTGGATCTTTATTCAACGATTTTTTTTTTAGAATACATATGAACCACTTATGTTTACAGAATTGACAAATCAATTAATAAATTATGAATAGACATGACAATTTCACATTATAAAACTAAATTAAAATTTTTAACAAATTAAAAAAGAAAATTACACAAGTATCAAAGTAGCAATATATATTACATGAGAGTAGAGTGATCAGGAGTGTACCTGAGGTTATGATGAAGTCAAATCACAAAAAAATTCTCCGGTTGATAGAGAATTCTCAAGGTAATGGTGTGATCGACTGACTGCTGTAAGCTGATGGACAGGGGTTTGTTCAGTCGTTTGTGAGTGACTCACTATCTGGGAAGCATTTCCTCCAGGTCAGCGACCACGTAGGCCACCACGGCCCAAACAGCAGAACACAGGTTCATCTCCTCTGGGTTTTGGACACTCATTGTGTCACCGTCACTGTGGTGGAACCAGAAGTACCTCTGGTCTGCAGTGTGCAGGCTGGCGCCTAAGAAAAAGATACATAATGAACAGAACTGAAATGGTGTGATTCTGTTTTTCACATGTGTGAAAATTGTCCTTCTGCCTTAGAATATTAAATAGTCTGGCTTACGTCTGCTCTTTAAAATAGTTCACCCAAAAATGAAAATTCCATCGTCATTTACTCACCCACATGTTCCAAACACAGATTCTTTTCAATGCAGTTATATAAAAAATTATATAAAAAATACCTCAAATGTTCTGAAGCCATACACTTTCAGAAATAAAGGTACAAAAGCTGTCACTGGGGGCGGTACCTTTTCAAAAGGTACACTTTTGTACCTATTAGGTTCAAATATGTACACTTTAAGTACTAATATGTACCTTTAAGGTACCAAAATGGACCCTTTAGGTACAAACATGTACCTTTTGAAAAGGTACCGCCCCAGTGACAGCTTTTGTACCTTTATTTCTGAAAGTGTATGATAGTGTCGAATAAGAAACAAATTATGGAAGCTTGTTTCAGGAATAAAAAATAAAAAAAGATAATTGTGACTTTTTATCTCACAATTTTCTCACAAAATCAAAATATCACAGTTACTAGATGCTTCAAGATGGCGGCATGAAGGTGTGGATTGTTAATATCGCTGTTCAGTTTCTCAGTATTGTATACTCTTTTTAATCGTTTGAAAGAAGTGGACGAATTTTCTTTTAATATTGTGAGTGAAGAAAATCAATGTGGTTGTAAACATCTCGGTTTTGGGAAGAGTGTTATTTTTTCACTGATTTACCATCCGTGGACTAACTGTTCAGGGAAACAACGGCAGAAAAATGAGAAGGCAATTAAGTGACTGGGCGATTATAATAATGTGTCTTCTTTTGTCAGGAGATATTCATCAATGTCCTGGGCCTGTTTTGAGGAATTTTGAAGGTATTATTTCGGGCGATTCTGATATGACACCCCGAGTTTCGACTATCGAGCAATGTCGGATTTCGAAAATCGCCGTGGAATGGAGTTCTATAGCGGACTGTTGGAGAGATTTGCTTCCTTGTTTTGAAACAAGAGATGTAATTCAAATGGAGAATGGTGTGATGGATATGTTTTCTACATCTGAGGAAGGTGGCAGGACTTCGAGGACACTGAGGCTCAGAGCTGGGTCTGTTGAGGAAGACGCGCAGCTTTCACGGGATTATGGAGAGCATTAAATGACTTGGGGTATCAGGGAAAGACTAAGATAAAATGTTCTAAAATTAGCCTTAACGTAGATGGAAGATTGATATCTGATCAGATAAAGGTAGCAAATCATTTTAATTGATTTTTTACTACGGTTGCAGAAAAATTGGTTAAGGAGCTCCCAGCACAAATTGGTATAATTAATGATAAATTAGTTATGCCGGGAGGTTTTTTGTTTACTAAAGTAAAGGAGAGTAACGTTTTTAAGAAATTAACAAATCTTAAAAGTAGTAAAGCAACAGGGTTAGATAACATTCCAGTTAAGTTTCTTAAGGATTCAGCCAACTTTATTACTCCAATGGTTACCCATATTATAAATATTTCAATTTGTCAAGGTAAGGTTCCTTATGAGTTAAAGCAAGCAAGAGTTATTCCCAATTATATTATTCAATTTTGAGTGCATTAGCAAAAGTGATGGAAAAGATTATTTTTGAGCAGATTGAAGACTATCTTTTTAAACATAATATATGTTGTATGAGTTTCAATCTGGTTTTAGGAGGAAACACTCCACTGAGACAACAATTTTATATTTAACAGATTATATAAGGAAAGAAATGGATAAAGGGAAGTTAAGTGAGATGGCACTTTTAGATCTGCAAAAAGCTTTTGATACAGTATTTTGCTTTTAAAAGTTAAAGCGATGAGTTTTAGCAACACGGCCTGTAAATGGATTAAGTCTTACCTTGAAAATAGGTGTCAAATAGTAGAGTTAAATGGGGTGTTTTCAGATTGTTTGACCATTTCAGTTCCGCAAGGGAGTGTATTAGGTCCTTTACTATTTTTATTATATATTAATGATTTAAAAATGGCCTGTTCAAATAAGCTTTTATTATATGCAGATGATGCAGCAATAATTGTGTCTCATGAGAGGAAGGAAAATATTGAAAATGAATTAAGTAGAAATTCTTAATTCCTTTCCGGAGGCCATGGCGGATACTCCGTGGCCTTAGCCGGCTCGGCCACCACGGCCACGGGCATATGGCCCCCCCAAAACTAGGAATTCTGAGGGGTGTTCTGGAGGAACGGGCACTTGAGGGCGCTCTGGAGGAGCGAGCTCTGGAGCTGGGCTCCAAGACATCCCATCATAAATCCCTAGTATTCCTAGGGGAACGTGTGCGGCAGCCGGTGGGCTTGCCATTGTGGCGGACGGTGGCGGGCTTGACTGAGGAGTGGCTGGCGAACTTGGCTGATGAACGGCCAGCAGGCTCGAGCGAGCCGCGGCCAGCAGGCAAGATGGTGGGCTTGTTCTGGATCGGGGCTGGACACTCTTCAGACACCGGGGAGACAGAGGGAGAACTGAGGACTTATAAACCTGAACCAAACAAAGGGAACTAATGAGATAATTAATAAACACAGATGGAACCGAATGAACTAATCAGGGAACAGGAAACATGACCAAAAATGGACAAACAGGAAACAAAACGGGAACATACATGTGACAACTATGCTGTATGTTGTTAACATATTTTCCAGTACATAAGTGCCGTTTTTATCATTTGAACTGTGCTGCAATTTAAATACTAAAGTGACTTATAACATCAACATTTGGATTCGTACAGTGCATTTTCCATACATCGGCAGATTAATTTCCCTTTGAATAAATTTGTTTGGACTTGCCATTTAATATAAATGCCACAATAATTTATTTTTGTTTTATACTTTTATTTTTTATTCCTGTTCTTTTCTGAATGTTGTTTAAATTTAAAGGTTTAATTTATAATGTATGTAAACTTTTTTTAACTGGTAATTTACATTAATCTGAATGTAATAATATAACACGACTTACAGACTGATGTGACTTATTTGTTTTTTTTATCTTTTTCTTCTCTCAAAAATGCAATTTTGAACGGGTGCGACTTATAATAAAACGCAGCTTATTTTCTGGAGAATACGGTCTGTCAAATATCTGAACAAATAATTATTTTGAATCAGATCGGAATGATTGGTTTACTTATTAGATGCATCTGGTTCGCAGTTCACAAATTTAATGGTCAAAGCCTCTGATTGTAGGGGAATATTATCAATTTCATTCTGTTTCTCATGCAAAGCTATCATATGGTTCTAGAACACTGGGAATATAACACGAGTGACATCAGCCAATTTTATGATTCATTTATGGAGCTTTTGTGTCGTATTTGAAACTTGAAAACTCCAGGCCACTTTCATAGTAACCACGAAAAAAAAAAGTCTTCAGAATTTTGCTTCTTGCATTTCACTGAAAAAGGAAGTCGTATGAGTTTCGAATGACATGGTGTGTAAATTACCATTAATTTTGGGGCCATTACAAAACGACTGCAAGCTATTCTTTTTGTTTAGTTTTAAACTCTGTATGGGTTTTCATATTCCTAGGCCTTGATCCAAGTGACGCTGATGACAAGCTGGCCATGGCAGTGACTCATTAACACAGCATCACTCATGCAAAATCATTTTAAGATCAGTGTGACATAAACATTCACAAAAACGTTTTCTATATCCCACTGCAGGCCTCATTCTCTTTGTTTGGAGGAGCAATAGAATCCAGAATGCATGTGGTTGCAGTTAAAGCCTGTTTGCCTGCCATCTATTTCTGTACTGATCCCATATGTGAACAGGCACCAGCCACAAGATTCTTTATTCCCCTGGAAATTCAGGGACAGAGTTTTGTTTGACCTTAGAAGGGTGCTTGGTGAAGCATTGCTTATTCTCTGCCCTAGAATCAATAGTGTGAGGTGTACGGTGCAGTGAACTGAAAAAACTGCACAGGGTTGAGGCTATGTTCCAACAAACCTCCAATGTAAATGCAACTATCAGTACGGTTTTTAAAACATCTGTTTGGTTTTATATTTAAACCTTTTTTATTTACACTAAACTTCAGTTTGCGATGCTACTGCTGAAATAAGAAAATGAAAAAAAATCTGTTGAAATTATCTATCTATCTATCTATCTATCTATCTATCTATCTATCTATCTATCTATCTATCTATCTATCTATCTATCTATCTATCTATCTGTCTGTCTATCTGTCTGTCTGTCTGTCTGTCTGTCTGTCTGTCTGTCTGTCTGTCTAAACATCTATCTACCCTACCGTACAAGTTTGGGATCAGTAAGATTTTTTTAAATTAAATTAAAACTTTTTTTCAGCAAGGATGCATTAAACTGATTGAATTAAATTGACTCTTATCTTGTTACAAAATAAATTATATTTCAAGTAAATGTCATTTTTTTTCTTTCATCTATTTGGTTATATATTTAAACATTTTTTAGTTCCACTAAACTGTAGTTTACGATGCTACTATTGAAATGAGTTGTTTGCAATCTGCCACAATTACTGTACTTTGCTTGTTGAGTGAAAGTCTATCTATCTATACTACTGTACAAGTTTGGGGTCAGTACGATTTTTTAAAATTAAATTAATACTTTTTCCAGCAAGGTTGCATTAAATTGATTAAAACTGACTCTTATCTTGTTACAAAATAAATTATATTTCAAGTAAATGCAGTTCTTTACTTTTCACCTATTCATCTAATAATCCTGAAAAGATATATGTTATGGTTTCCGCAAAAATATTAAGCAGCGCAATTGTTTTCAGTATACAGTAGACAGTAATAAAATGTGTCTTGAGCACCAAATCAGCATATTAGAATGATTTCTGAAGCATCGTGTGACACTGAAGACTGGATTAATGATGCTGATATTTCAGTTTTGCAATCACAGGAATAAATTTAATTTTAAAGATATTAAAACAGAAAACAGTTATTTTATATTATGCTGCAATTATATTAATTGTAATGATATTTTTGATCACATAAATGCAGCTTTGCTGAGCTTAAGAAAGAAACAGTAATTTATCAAACTCTTATTCTGCTTTTGATTTTTTGATTATTACTGACTGCACCGTTAACACTACACCAGATAAATACCCATAATACTACATCACGTTTGCGGTACATTCTACAATATCCAACAGCAAATACAAACCGTATCAAGCTCCATTTTTGAGTTGGTAAGCTGCCATGACTGTAACAGAAACCATATTAACTTACATTAAACTTGAGAGAAGCTGCTGAAAAGCGATGCCAAGATTTCATGTTTGAATTTGCAGCTTTGTCAAGGGGAAGAACTACAGAGTAACTTATGATTACACATCAAATGCAGCACAAAATCTTCTGTTGTTGGAAAACAGAAACCAGCTCAAGTTGCTCCGTGTTGCCGTAGCTGTTTAGACAGCTGTGAGGGTGATTCATTTGTTTAGCGTGTTGGCTTTAAACTTCAGCGGAATTTCGCCATACATTTCTACATGCCTCCTGCTGCGTTCATTTTTCCTGCAGTGATGTCATAGTCAATTCATCTGATAACACTGCATGCAGTGCAGCGAGGGAACAACCGATCCTCTTGTGTGCCGCAGTTCATTGGTGGTTAAAGCAATCAGACTGGTGACTACAGACATTAATGAGATTTATCCATTCTAATGCTCAAGTAATTTAATATGATGATGGGAGAAGGCAGTATAGCTGCCATGCGTGACTTTTCACAAGAGCTAATGACTGCTTATACAGTGGGGTCTCAGAGTCTGAAATCACATTGTGAAGCAAGAACAAAGAAAAGTTATGACATAAAATGAACACCAAATATTTATATTTCTATGTCACTAAATCAAATGTAAGCAAGTCTGTGAAACAGACCAGGCAAGGTACAAAAGGTCAGAAAAAGAAGCTCTTTGGAACATGCTGGATGACGTGATTTGTTAAATCATGTTCATCTTTTACTGTGCAACTTTTTTATGCTAAAGACAGATGAAAGAAGAATTTGACAAATGCAAAGTGGAAGTGTCTTCAGGACTTCTGAATCCCACTGTAACTGTTAAACTAGAAAACTGCAGAGAAGGCACTCTGATGCTACAAACAGATATATTTTTTTCTTTGGAAATATTGAAGATACCGGTCACGGTTTGTTATTTTAATAGCAATAGAAACTATCAATAGTCATAAAAAGCAAACTCTGCCAGTTTTCTGAGAGTGAAAATATTAAATGATACACTACATTGCACCTGTCCGAATCTGCTCCTGGGGGTTAACCATGTGAGCGCTCTTCACTTCTGCCAAGTTTCCCAAGCTTTTCAGAGCCAATTTCACAGATCATTGGCTGAACTCAAACAATTAATGCAGTTCTTTTATTCATTAGACTGCTGAAGTCCATTGCAGTTTGTATGAGGGAAGCACAAAAAAAAAAAAAAGAGTATAAATTAAACACATTACATGTGTATAACCATGTTTGCTTAGTGAGTGGCATCTTAGCTTAAAAAATGACTATGATAAAATCAAATATAAAAAGTATAAAATAGGTACAAAAGGTACATTTTTCAAACTATCATTTTCTGTGTTCACAGTAGAAAGAAGGTTTCTTCTTTCTCACAGGTCTCTCACATGACAGTGAATAGTAATTTTCAAATTTTCAAGATCCCGAAATGAATTCTGCTAGATGAAACTGACCTGGAACCCCAGCCTTCATCCACATGTTAATGTCTGTTCCCTCTCCATGTTCTTCAAGCGACGTGACATTGATGGGGGCCAACAGTGTCATCACCTCCTTCATGATTGCCCGAGCTTTGTCACTGCCAGTGAACTGCAGTCCCAGAGGACTGAAGGTACCCAGGTCAGACTCCATTACCAGGTCAAAGTTTGAGATGTTTGCCTTAGGAGAAGTGGAAAAGAAGTCACAATCAGAGTAGAAATATACTAAAAAAAAATTATATTCTATTCTATTCTATTACATTGTATTATATTATATTTAGGGCTGTCAGTTTAACGTGTTAATTAATTAGTTATAAAAAAAATAATGAGATTAAAATATTTTAATCATTAATCTTTTTTTTTTTTTTTTTTTTTGCTCAATTTTGAACATACAGTATTTAGCCTTTTTCACACTTCTTTAAAGCCACAGCAGAACTGTTGCACGTCTCCGAGCAACACAGCGGTGTTTAGTTTCTGAATGAATCCTTGTTTTGAACGAATTGTGTGAATCAATGATTCAAAGGCCAATTAAACAGCCCATTTACTTAATTCCTGAATGAATCAGCCTTTCAATGAATGAATGAATGACTCATGAAGACATTTACCGCCACCTGCTGGCAGATTTAGTTTCTTATTTAGAGTATCATTTAATTAAAATAATAATAATAATAATATTGTGGAACATAAAAGAAGGTATTTTGAAGATTGTTGGTAACAAAGCTGTTTTGGTTACCAATGACTTTCATTGTATGAACAAAAAATACTGAGATGTTTCTCAAATTATCTTCTTTTATGTTCCATAGTTTAGGTTACGCCGTTATAGACTAAATGTTTGTGTGTAATAAATTTGAATCAAATAGAATATTTCTAAAGCTACAATTTGTAATGTCTACTTGATACCTTCTCATTTAACACAAAAATAGCTTTAAATAATCTTTATGGATAGGTCAAATTTATTTTGTGATTAATTAGATTAATTAATCAAAAGATCATAAACAAACAAAAATTAATCAAAACAAAATTTTAATCGACTGACAGCCCTAATTATTATATTATATTATATTATATTAAATTATATTATATTATATTATATTATATTATATTATATTATATTATATTATATTATATTATATTATATTATATTATATTATATTATATTTATTATAGTTAACCCAATATAAAGCAATACATTATTTTTTGTTAATCTGGGTTCTTGTATCCACAATTTTTTATTTTTATGTATTTTTTTTAATGATGGTTGGTTTCATTCTCAACTGTGAACTGCCAGCCCAAGTCATTCAAAGTTCTACCAACTATCTAAATAATTGGATGCAATACAGTAAAAAGTTGGGTCAGTGGCCAAAATGCAGCATTTGAATCCTGCTTGGCCTGAAACCACCGCTCTCTGATCAGAATCCAACCTCATAAAGTAAAAACGAAATCCCATGGCAGTGCACAGATACAATGGAGATTCAAGTCCAACTGCTGGCTAAATTATTCCATACCATAAAGTATCACTTTACAGCACACAGACCTGACAAATACAGTTTATTGCACTGTTCGGTCCAAAACCAGAAGAGTCCAAGTAAAACATTATTGACAGAAATAAAAGCTAGATGGATGGGTGCCACAGCACTTGGGTTCGTGTGGGAAATTTCAGCCAATTTGCTCCTCCTGCTAAAATTAGGATCAACTCTGAGAGTACTTTCACCATTAAAACAGAAACCACACAAACCTGGTAAAAACCTTTTGTCAGATGCCGTAACCCAAGACAATAAAATAAGCCATTTAAATAATTCTAAACAGAACTAATTGCGAGGGTACTGTGTGCTTTCAGGATAAAAGAGAAAATCCATTCCAATTCTTTGATGAAAGATTTAAAAAATGCTCTCAAGGACAAAAGAGCACTTATATAACGAACAGAGCAAAATGTGCTTACTTACAAAGTCTATTAAGTTTCTGAAATATCCTGTGCTTAACTGACATTTGCAAACAGTTTTCAAAATACACAACTCTGTGGTACTGTGGTACATTCTAGAACAAGGGTGTCAAACTCCTAGAAGGTCACAGCTGTGTTGGACTAATAACTAATATTGGGGTAAACATAAATGGAATTCACTAATCGCATTCACTTTAGAATACATATGCAGTACAAGGTGTGTCCATGATAAATTATAGAAAAACATCTTTCAAAAAAGCTTCTTAGGAAGTATTCTTTGTATTCATATTGGTTTCATGTGGTTTTGAAAGTTTTGCAAGAAAAGTTTCAATATGATGACTATAAAATATCATGAGGTATAAATTAATTAATTATATAAATCATTTAAAATTAATTATTAATTTGGTCACTTTATTTTAAGGTCCAAATCTCGCTATTAACAAGCAATTAACTATGATTTTTGCCTCAATAAACTGCTAATTTGCTGCTTATTAATAGTCAGTAAGGTAGTTGTTAAGTTTAGGTATTGGGTAGGATTAGGGATGTAGAATATGGTCATGCAGAATATGTGCTTTATAAGTATATATATATATATATATATAAGCCAATATGTTAATAATAGACATGCTAATAAGCAACTAGTGAGAAGTTTTACCTTTAATTCACATCATTAGATTTTTCAGTTGCACCACATGGCATTTTACCGCCTGAAATAACCTCAACTTGTCATAGAAAAGGTCAAATTATTTGATTCTTTGAAAGACTTATCGACCTTGACACATTGTCATAAGGATCCACAGGGGTCCTCTCTATGATAATTTTCCCCTGCATGTTTCTGTGTGTTGGCTTCCAGTTTTAATAACAATAATAATAATAATAAGAGATTATGCCAAACTACTTAAGAAGGTTTTCTTTTCAAGATATTAATTTCTTTAATGAGGCTTATTTCTACATTAAAATTTCAGGAGAATTGTGTCACCCTGACATTTTTTACTTAAATGTCAGAAAAAAATATATCAAGGTGAATTTAATTCCAAAATGAAAAACATGCTATTCATAGAAGAGGTGTATTCAGGTCAATGTATGCATGATAGCATTTTTAATGCCTTTATGAACAAATGAATCATATTAGAGAAAAAAAAAAATCACTGAACACTAAATTTAATTATTAACAATTATTTAGTGGAATCATAGAATAAATTCACTAATATATTACTTATTACTTATCTTCACATGTAATTAAATTAGCGGTGTTAAAGCTGTAAATTGTGAGCTACTTCTTGCAACACAACAAATTAAAGATTGTACCTGTCCTGCTGTATATGAAAACAGAACATTACAAATATTCAATCCAAATATCATAAATTAACTTAATTAACATAATTACATCTTCAAATATTCGACACCCTTGTTCTAAACCATCCAACAGAACATAACAGTGTTAGTATGATAGGGAAGTGTACTTTGTGCTGTTGGAAGTACTGAGCAGCTCCCACCCCGCCTGGCTCCTCTGCGGACCACAGCACCGTCCTCAGTGTTCTTTTGGGACGCAGCCCTGGGGACCCAAGCAATCGACAGTATGAGCTAACCACATAATATTTCAGAATATATTTTCATAACGCAGCTACTTTAATATTGCTTCACTGGCTAAGATCAAGGTTAGTCTCTTTCATCAATCTGATCTTTAGCAGAAAAGGACAAGAGAAGATTACATTTATTTTTAAAATAAAAGTGCAAATGTAAGGTCAGGTTGACACATCAGAGACGGCATGCTGACGTATCTGGGAAGGCAATGCTAGATGATCCTGGCCGTCCAGACAGTTGCATACTGCGCACTTGATAACTTGTCTGTACTTCCTGCAGAGTGAAATCTGTGAGAGATATTTTGGGCTTAATTGTGTTGGGCTTTCTCGATGATCCAGATGGGAGAGCTGTCCGTATGTGCATCCATCTCCTGAACTGCAAGGTATACATGGTCAAATGGCACAGAAGAGAATGTGGCCGAGAGAACGTAATATACCAGAACATGAGGCTAATACGAGTAGATTTATGGATTCTGAACAAATAGCTCACACTGTTGCAATAATAAATAAAACTTGCATAGTAGAAACAGAGCCAAGGACTCGATGAACTGAACGTTGTTGTTGAGCATTTAAAATGTTGTAGAGAATGCTTACTCTACCAGCAGTGAAATTAATCATGTTGTCTGTGGTTATTGTGCACCATTATACCTTTATTTTGCCAGTGTTTGTGGACGCCCATTGCCAAGAGAAAGATGTTAAATACAAATGAGCACAACCCTCAGCATTGCCTGTGCAATAAAGCAACAATAGAGAGGAGAGGGGCCAAGAGACTCACACCGCATTGCATATTGACACTCAGCAGGAATTTTAATAATCTCCATTATAACAGAATACTCTCTATACACTGCACTGCTTCTACAGCACTTGTCCCCAAAAATAATATGCATACAGTCTGAACTAAAACATCTTCCAAACACTAATCTTTTACAATTATTTAAAAATAGTCATTTTAAAAATACTACAATAATATAATGAGTTATAACATGTATACACAGAATTGTTGGTGCCCTTGGTAAATATGATCAAAGAAGGCTGTGAAAATGAATCTACATTGTTGATCCTTTTGATCTTTTATTAAAAAAATTCACAAAAATCTAACCTTTCATTGGAGAATAAGAATTTAAAATGGGGGGAAATATCATTATGAAATAAATGTTTTTCTCTAATACACATTGGCCACAATTAATGGTACCTTTTTATTCAATACTTTTTGAAACCTCCCTTTGCCAGTTTAACAGCTCTAAATTTTCTCCTGTAATGCCTGATGAGAGACCATTCCTTCATCCAGAATCACTCCAGACCCTTTAGATTGCCAGCTCCATGTTGGTGCTTCTTCTCTTCAGTTCACTCATTTTCTATAGGGTTCAGGTGAGAGGACTGGAATGGCCAGCAGAAGCTTGGTTTTGTGCTCAGTGACCCATTTTTGTGTTGTTTTTAAGGTTTGTTTTTGGATTATTGTCCGGTTGAAAGATCCAAACATGGCCCATTATAAGATTTCTAACAGAGTCAGTCACTTATTGATTTTTTTTATCTGTTGGTATTTGATAGAATCCATTATGCCATGCGTCTAAACAAGATGTCCAGGACCTCCAGCAGAAATATAGGCCCACAACATCAAAAATACAGCAGTATATTTCATTGTACACATGGGGTACTTTTTATCCCTGTGTTCACCAAACCCATCTTGAGTGTTTGCTGCTAAAAAGCTAATTTTTTAGTTTCATCTGACCATAGAAGCCAGTCCCATTTGAAGTTCCAGTCGTGTCTGATAACTGAATATGCTGGAGTTTGTTTTTGGATGAGCGAGGAGAATTTTTCTTGAAACCCTCCCAAACAACATGTCAAGTCAAGTCAAGTCACCTTTATTTATATAGCGCTTTTACAATACAGATTGTGTCAAAGCACTTAACAGTATCAAATTGGAGGATAGAGTGTCAGTAATGTATAATGATAAGATTAAACACTCAATTTTCAGTTAAAGGCATTTCATTATTGAATTCAGAGATGTCATTGTCTAGCTCAGTTTAGTTTAAATAGTACCTGTGCAATCAAATCGGCGATAATCGCTAGAAATTAAGTGTCCCCAACTGAGCAAGCCAGAGGCGACAGCGGCAAGGAACCAAAACTCCCTCTGAGACAGAATGGAGAAAAAAAAACCTTGGGAGAAACCAGACTCAGTCGGGGGGCCAGTTCTCCTCTGACCAGACGAAACCCGCAGTTCAAAAGTTTATATTTCTATTTTAATTTTGTTGCAATTTCTAACAATAGTAGTATTATGTAGTTAGGTATTTTATTATATTTTAGTTATTTTGTTATTTTGTTATTGTTATTATTAACATGTGGTGATGTAGGGGCTGTTTGACAATTTTTTAAAGGTTTTCTGACCCCGAGACTCAACTATTTTCTTCAATTCTCCAGCTGTGGTCCTTGGAGAGTCTTTAGCCACTCAAACTCTCCTTCTCACCGTGCATTGGGACGATATAGACACACGTCCTCTTCCAGGCAGTTTCCTAACATTTTATGTTGATTGGAAATTCTTAATTATTGCCCTGATGGTGGAAATGGGAATTTTCACTGCTCTAGCTCTTTTCTTAAAGCCACTTCACTAATTTGTGAAGCTCAATTATCTTTTGCTGCACATCAGAAATATATTCTTTGGTTTTTCTCATTGTGATGGATGATTAAGGGAATTTGGGCTTTGTTTTCCCTCCGATTTATATTTCTGTGAAACAGGAAGGTGTTCATAATCACCCTGGAGTGCTCAAAATTGTGAATATGAATGGGAATATACTTCAAAGATATTTTACTTATAAGAATTTCTAGGGGTACCAATAATTGTGTCCAACGTGTATTTGAGAAAAACATTTATTTCATAATGAGATTTTCCCCCATTTTCAATTGTTTTAGTTCAATGAAAGGTTCGATTTTTGTGATTTTTTTTTAAATAAAAGCTCAAAAGGATTAATAATGCAAGTTTATTTTCTTCTTTGATCATATTTACCAAGGGTACCAACAATTCTGACAACGCATGTATTTTCAGGGAATACTTCATGACTAATTTTAGAAAAAACTATATAGTGGCATTGTGAATTAATTCACAAACTTTGAAAGTTTTATCTGCTATTTAGAAAATGTGTTTTTTTTTAAAATCATAACAATTATCATAAAAATGCTTATAGGGTCATTCCGTGTCAACACAGCCAGAGGGTCTACTGAAAGACATGGACAAATACATAAATAAATAAGAAAGCCAGCTGTATGCACAGTAGCCCACATTTGGTTTTCGACCACTGAAAATGGGTCAAATTCAACAATTTTCACATGGAGACGCACTGAGATCCCCACATCTCTGGGACAGAACCAAATAATCTTAAAAAATGAAGATACCAAAAGAAAAGTCTGTTATGAATCTGAAACTAAAATCATGTTGAGACACAGACATGTAAACTCTGGGATGGATGGATGGATGGATAGATGAATGAATACATACATACATACTCGAAAAAGCGCCTTTTCCCCATTTTTGAACTGTCAGCATTGGCACATAATGCAACAAGGATAGCTAAAGTCAACAGATTTTACTAATAAACCAGCCATCTCTGTGTAAAAAAACCACAATGATGCTGCCATCTTTCTAAATTCATTTTCTCCCCCTGTAATTTGGCTCAACTCTCAAGTGAAAATTGTCATTTTGACCGCCCTTCACAAATTAGTGGATAACTCAGAAAAAAAAAAATCATCCATGAAATTTAATATTTTGGCTTTAATCACTGTTTATGTTTGTCTTTCTTCAGAAAAAAATATTAACTAAATCAAACAATTTAGCCTGGAAAGATTCTGAGATTGGGTTGAATGAACATATGACTTCTCTCATGTGTATATCTCAGTCACTGGGAACTGTATATAAATAAATATTTAGTCATGTAACAGAGAGAGGGGTTCTCAAAATGTTACCATCTTCACAGGTCTCACCTAAGTCTCTGATCAAAGAAAGTGCTTCCCAGGAAATGGCGACTCCGCCTCCATCATCCATAGCGCCCTGGCCCACGTCCCAGCTGTCCAGGTGACCACTGAGCAGCACCACCTAAAACAGAATCAGAGCAAAAGCATACAAATGAATAGTAAAATAAATATTTCATAACATATTTTCTCAGCATTGTTTCCTTAGTTTTTTTCTTTGTATAGTTACACAATTGTTTATTCATGTATAAAAGGTTTTACATAACAGACTGTAAAGGGAAAAAGGCATCCTGGCAACCTTTTCCAGATGTTGACTGTCAGTCTTAATGGATCTTGTCAAACCCAGGCCACAGTGAAAGCCTTTAAACTGATGCTCTAGATTAGATTTAAACTCCAAACATCCTCCTCTCATAGTTCTAACACTGGCTAAATATATGTCTCTACTCCACTGAGAGCATCTTCTACCACTTTACATCCACTTTCGGCAGAGCGGCAAAACTTCAGGAATATAGCTTACAAATAATGCTCTACAATTTTGTTTTATACTGTCAATCTGCCGTTCATACAATAGCCTCCATGGGCTGGTCAAATTTTATGGCAATAAACATACTGAATGCTTTTAAAACTCATGAACATTTGGGGAATAAAGCTCAAATGAAGTCTGTTTTTGAGACTCGCCTCAGTTAAGTGAGGATTTTCCAGTTGATTTGTCAGCTATCTGCCTACAGCATCCCGTTGGCAAATATACAAATGCTGTCTGGACATCCGCCAATCAGCTACAAGCCCACTCCCTCCAAATGTATTTTTGAATACTGTGACAGATTTTGTCTATACCGTGTCATGTTGTTGTCAGTCTCATGACAGGTTAACACTCCCAACAGCATCATGAGAAAAGGCTAAGGGTAATCTATGCCAACCATCTGTGAGTTACAACGGGTGAACTCTAAAGCAACAGCCAACGTGCCAACAGCAAAAGTACAAAAACATTCTGTAGTGACCGTTCTTTTGTGTTGAACAAAATCTACTGTGAGACTTGTGCTTTCATGATCAGACACCAGAAACACACAGATGGAAACGTCTAGGTGGAAGCGGTTCAGACTGTTCTTTAGTGCTGCTGAATTA
Organism: Onychostoma macrolepis; assembly: GCF_012432095.1. Lineage (NCBI taxonomy): Eukaryota > Metazoa > Chordata > Actinopteri > Cypriniformes > Cyprinidae > Onychostoma > Onychostoma macrolepis. Next base: position 24,268,967 of record NC_081170.1, on the reverse strand, counting down.
TTAAACAGGAGACAAATCGGGTCGTTATTTTGTCATCCTTGTGCCATTTCAAACCCAAAATATGTTGCTTTTTTCATTTTGAAGACATTTTGAAGAATTTTTTACAGTACATACAAAAAAGCTACTAATGGCAGCTATCAAGCTTCAAAAAGGACAAAGAGCATCACTAAATTAGACAATATGACTGTTGCGCAATTTGTCGCTAAATTCTAAATTCATAAGTAATCCAATAATCTTCCCTTCTATAAAGCTTTGAAATGTCATTCACATTTGTGTTTAAACCCGAGTCAAAATGGCTTGTAAAAGTCAAAAATACACTAACATTCAAAAGTTTGGGGTATGATTTTTTTTGTTGTTGTTGTTGTTTGGAAGAAATAAATACTGATATCATCATGGATTTATTTTACTGAACAAAAGTGACAGACAATTTTTTTTTTTTTTCAAATAAAAGCTGTTCTTTTCACCATATATATTAAGCAGCACAACTTACTTTGTACACTGATAATAAAAAAAAATGAGCACAAAATCAGCATATTAAAAGATTTCTGAAGAACCATGTGACACTGAAGAATGGAGCAATGGCTGCTGAAAATTCAGCTTTGCTATCACAGAAATAAATTGCATTTTAAAATCTATTAAAATAGAAATCAGTTATTTTTAAACTGTAATACTAGTTCAAAATATTGCTGTTTTTACTGCATTTTTTACCGAATATATCCAGCCTTTGAGACTTCTAATAAGAGATTTCTTTCAAAAATATTAAAAAATCTTACCAACCCCAAACTTTTGAATATTATAAATAATAACGAATAAATAAATAATAATGAATAAAACAGATCAAATAACACTTTGTGTAAATAATGGGTAAATAAAGATTTTTTAAATTATTGAGTAAAATTCCTTCAAGAAAACAGTCACTGGTAACATGAAATGTGGAAGTAAATTTGGCATAATTTCCAGCATTATGCCACCACTTACATAGAATCAAGAACATCTAAAAGCTTTACGTCAATGCACAAAATCAATGTAAAACGTTGTTTAACTTCTGGTAATTTCTGTAATCCTCTTCAAAGCCAGCTCACAAACAGAAACTATTTTCCCCCTCTTTCAAGCACAAAATACAAACAAACAAAAAGTAAACCAGATTTCTTCAGAGACTGATGTTAGACCGGCACTGCATACATTACTGGTTTGGCAGGAGGACCGGCTTAATTTGATGTGGTCCTGAAATATGGAATTGATGGATTAATCTAAACATGTTTTTATGCATAAAAGAAAATAAAAATATTTGTCTAATTGTAGTTTTGGTTTTGAATATATTTCAGACTAACTAGTCTAGCAATACTGACAGCATAACCATGCTGTTTGGCCAAACACCTATGTGAAAAAGAAAGGAAAAACAAAACAAAAAAGACCCAGGAACAGGCCAAAAAAAGCACAGAGAGGTTTAGTAGTGAGTACTGAGACAAAGAGAGATCTGTCTCCAGATTAAACTTAACTTCCTAATAACTATGTGACAGGGTGGAATGTAAGGGCTGACTGACCTCATAATTAAACACTATCATGTCACCATTAATGAGCTCTGACAGGATGAGGCTATTAATTACGAAGCACTAAAATATGAATGAGGGAGTGAAATTAAGAGAGTGCACAGGGAGAGGATGAGTTGAGCCTAATGAGCCTGCTATCCAAGGGGAGTCATACTGAACACACATTCAATATTCTGCAGTAAATCTGGACCAGACAGGGGCCAAAACCTATAACTAGCTGAACAATCAAGATGTGTAAATGAAAATGAAAACACATGCTAATCAAATGAATGTGGCCACAGCTTGATATTTGGAATGAAATCGTACAGTGACCCAAAAAAACTAAAAAGTAGTAGGCTTAGTTCTCACTTAAATATCACTGTGCAAATGTCGATGTAGACTTCTGATACACATGTAGATACAAACTACTGTATAAAACCAAGAAAGCACACCAGTGGTCATTTTTAAGAATTCTTAACTGCTTTTTTTCTTATTTTCTAGGCAAGGCAAGGCAAGGCAAGTTTATTTATATAGCATATTTCATACACAGTGGTAATTCAAAATGCTTTACATAAAAGGACGTGAAATAGTCATTAAAAATAATTAGAATCACAACAATAAAAACAAGGAATTAAAAAAAAAATCACAACAATAAAAACAAAATTATATAAAATTTGATTTAAAAAGAATTTAAAACAGTTAAGAATAGAAAATGATTATACATAGTGCAATCAGTTCAGACGTAGCACAGTGCTCATTCAACAAATGTACAGCTAAACAGATGAGTTTTGAGTCTGGATTTAAATGTGGCTAATGTTTTAGCACATCTGATCTCTTCTGGAAGCTGGTTCCAACTGTGGGCGGCATAATAGCTAAAAGCGGACTCCCCATGTTTTGTGTGAACCCTTGGTATTTCTAACTGACTCGATCCTAATGATCTGAGTGGTCTGTTAGGTTTATATTCAGTGAGCATATCTGCAATGTATTTAGGTCCTAGGCCATTGAGTGATTTATAAACGAGTAAAAGTACTTTAAAATCAATCCTAAATGTAACTGGAAGCCAGTATAAGGACTTGAAGATTGGTGTGATATGCTCAGATTTTCTGGTTCTAGTCAGAATCCTGGCAGCAGCGTTCTGGATGAGCTGCAGCTGTCTAATGGTCTTCTTTGGAAGGCCGGTGAGGAGACCATTACAATAATCCACCCTGCTGGTGATAAAGGCATGAACAAGTTTCTCCAAGTCTTGACTGGAAACAAAACATCTAATTCTTGCAATGTTTTTGAGATGATAGTATGCTAATTTAGTTACTGCTTTGATATGACTACTAAAACTAAGGTCTGTCTCCAGAATCACACCAAGATTTTTGACTTGATTTTTAGTTGTTTGACCCCTAGAGTCAAGGTATGCATTCACATTGAGAACTTCATCTTTGTTTCCAAATGCAATGACTTCAGTTTTCTCCTTGTTTAACTGAAGAAAGTTCTGGCACATCCAACTGTTAATTTCATCAATGCACTGGCAGAGGGAGTCAAAGTCATTTGGAGATAAGGCTAGGTAAATCTGGGTATCATCAGCATAGCTGTGATAGGCAATTTGGTTCTTTCTCATTATTTGACTTAGTGGGAGCACATACAGGCTAAACAAGAGTGGTGCAAGAATTGAGCCTTGTGGGACTCCGCATGTCATGGACGTCCACTTAGACTTATGCTCTCCTATACTCACATAATAACCTCTCCCTTCTAAGTATGACCTGAACCATTTGAGTACAATCCCAGAAAGCCCGACCTAGTTTTCCAGTCTCTCTAGAAGTATGTTATGATCGACAGTGTCAAACGCAGCACTAAGATCTAGTAGTACCAGCAGTGAAATTTTGCCAGAATCAGTATTGAAGCGAATATCATTTATTATCTTAATGAGTGCTGTCTCTGTGCTATGATGTGCTCGGAAGCCAGATTGAAAATTGTCCAGGTATCCATTTGAGTTTAAGTAGTTGTTCAGCTGATTAAAAACTACCTTTTCAATAATCGTACCTATGAAAGGAAGATTTGATATTGGTCTATAGTTGCTCAACATTGTGTTATCAAGATTGCGCTTTTTCAGAAGGGGCTTAACAACTGCAGTTTTCAGGGAGTTTGGAAAAGTCCCAGAAAGAAGCGAGGCGTTCACCACTTCTAAGAGATCTGCTTCTAAACAGTTAAGCACACTTTTGAAAAAAGATGTGGGAAGTGTGTCAAGATAGCATGTTGACGATTTAAGGTGCTGTACTATTTCTTCCAAAATTTTGCTATCAATTGCTTCAAAAACAGACATAGTCACTTCTTTTTGAAATTGCAGTCGAATCTGTGTGACCTCTGCATAACTAGAAGATGTGCCAATCTCCTTTCTGATATTATTGATCTTCTCAGAAAAGAAGGAACTCATTGCATTTGCTGTCGGAGAGCATTTCTAATGTAAGAATAAAATAAAGAATAATTCGTATTCTGGATAGTTCGCCCAAAAATTAAAATTGTGTTTCTTTCTTGTGTGGAACACAAAAGAAGATATTTTGTGACTTCCAAAGTAGGAAAAATTACTATGGAAGTCTTTTGTCTTCAACAGCAGAAGAAAAAAAATATCATACAGGTTTGGAACAACAGTAAATGATGACAAAATGTTTCATTTTTGAGTGAACTATCCCTTTAAGAAAGTATTTATCTGTCCTAAAGATAAAATATAGGAAGAATTTGAATTCCTGAAAATATATATATATTTTTTAATCATAATTTTAAGTTAGGATAAGGTTAGGATAACTGGTCTTAAATCCCTAAAGGTAAGGTGTTTCATGATTTTATTGGGTTGTTTCAAATACAGTATTAATATTACAGTGTACATATAATACATTTCACTCATAGTATGGATGTGCATGAGTACTTCTAAGTAACACCAATGATAATGTAAACAAAAATAGATCATGATTAAGCATGGTGTGACTTTTTGCTGAATTAATAACAGCTCTACAAAAATGACTCGTATAGAGACCTCAAAAACGTGCTGCTGAAAGCTAAATTCCTGTCAAGTCATTCACAAAGGAAACCGTTTGCATGCTGCAGGCAGCGCAAAAAGAAATTCCTTTAAGATGTTTTGACTGAATTGATCAACAACTCTATAACTACAAACCTTGTAATTTTCGTCTTTAGAAAAAAGATCTCCCTTAATTTACAATTAACTTGACTGAATCAGTGAAAAACAGTCAAATTAAAATACAGTAGGCACTGTTATAATGAAAGGTATACTCTAAGTACACTTTATAATAACTTTCATTAAACAATTCAAATGCTTTATGGATCAATAACTTATGTACAAATACATTTAAACATTTTTTTCATGTATTTGAAAGAAGATTGTTCACCCAAAACTGAAAATTCTATCATCATTTACTCACACTCATGTTGTTCCAAACCTGAATTTCTTTCTTCTGCAAAACACAAAACAAAAGTAGATATTTTGAAAAATGTTGGGTTACCATTGACTTTCATTGTGTGGACAAAAAAACACTGAGGCATTTCTCAAAATATCAAATATCATCTTTCATTTTCAACAGAAGAAAGTAAGTCATACAGGGTTGCAATGGCAGGTGAGTTTTTGAATTTTCGTTTTTGGGTGAACTATCCTTTAATGGGTTAATGTTATTATGAAAGTTATAAAGTATTTTATATGGAAGAGAGAGACTGAAAGACTCTCCATCTGCTTTTCTGAAACATGTAACTATACAGGTTAATAGGGGTCTTACAGAATAAACTCTTCTTTCCAAATAGGAATGTGGCTGTAAAACACATCAAAATCTTCAACATATGGTTAAAACTGAATGATTGCAGCAACCAATAAAAACCTAGAAGAAATGTTTTGACTGGTCTACCGCAGCTAAAATACTTTCCATAAACAACAGACTAGCCTGGCATCATGCAAACACCTAAACATATGTTTACCTACAATTAGACATCTCATTCTGTTTAAAAAAGTTCAAAGATTTCAAGTTCAAAAGCATTTGTGTAACTACACAAGTTTCTACACAAGTTTCTCCCTAACTCAATGACATTGAATGTTTACCAAAAGGGAATTGTGCAACGGGGAAGTCATCATAAATATGCCTGTGCACACTGACAGAAAGACAGAGGTTACACAAACTGTCCCTCATTCATTCTCTCCACCCCCACCACTTCCTGGAAGTCCATTATTGCGTGTGCTAAAAAAGAGTGTAGCGTTTAGCGCAAAACCAGAGAGTGGTTTAAAGAACGTGTGGTGAGAGAATGAGCAAGCTTTAGAGAGCGGATGAGGGGAAGAACTCGCTGTGAAATGAACAGACTGTACGTTCTTCCACAAGTCAGTAAATCATTCACAAACCACCTTCAGAAGACTTTGTTGTAACTCAAATCATCATGAAATAGAAGAGGACAAAACAACTAGACAGTGATGAAATGTCTGACTAGATCCTAGAAATGTTCAGAATGCTGTTGCCTGAGGAACTGTCAGCAATGAAAAACTGATTATTTGCTGACTTAATTCTCTCAAAATACAGTACATAGTTCTGTTTCAAGTTTTTGGGACATTTAAAAGGAATATTCTGGGTTCAAAACAAGCTAAGCTCTATCAGAGATATTAACTTTGAATCGGGCCTCAGTTTGTAAAAACAGGTCCCAGTAATGGACAATGGAAGTTTATGGGGCAATGGTTTCTGGAGGGTTTAAAAGCAGAAATGCACATTTTTGTATGATTTTGTGGGGTTTTTGTATGTAAACAGTCCATTTTTGGTATCCTTCTTAAGAGTGTGCATGGTAATAAATTTGAAAGAAAAAAGAATAATAAAGGGCTGTTATGAGAAAATGGCTATTTCGAATTGTTGTCTATTATAAGAAACTAGGTTTAGTTTAGAGGTCTGCATTCCCGCGGCTGTACCGCGGGAACCGCGGGACCCGACCAGATTTCTTGCGACATGGGATTTAATTCCCGAATAAAACGCGGTTGCAGTCGGTAACTCTGGTGCAATTTGAACGGGAGCGGGATATAATATAATACAATATCCCGTTCCCGACGTCTTTTCAGAACAACATATCTGCGCTTTATTCAAGCACCGGTACAGCCTGCACTCGCACGCCCTGCACGCATGAACCAGTGCTTCGTTTTATTTGCGAGTGTCTGTGCGCAGCATATGCATAAGGATGCTCAGAGCAGGCTAGCCTACAGTGAATATACGGCCCGCAGACAGAACAGGCAGGTTGTCGATGAGTGACAGAGCAGAATAAAGATGGATCAAAGTGTGGATGCGCTGTCCTTGAAGAACGCTCAACTCGGTTTTGTTTATATTTTGCTTAGCCTATAATTTTAAATGGCAGATGTCGAATTTATTTATTTATTTATTTTTCTTCCGCGACACTTTTCCTAGGCTAGCTACTGTGTTTACAGCAAGCTGTTAAACGAATTTAGTATTTTGACAAGACGAATAAAATTATAATATGCCATTTTTGTACAACCTACATTTTTTTCCCCTCTGCGACACTTGTTCCTATTGTGTTGTAAAGGTTAAACGAATTGTATCCTGACAAGACGAATAAAAATAAGGAATATAATTTTTGTACATTTTTATTTTCTCTGTGACACTTTTTTTTCGTACTGTGTTGGCAGCAAAATGTTAAGCAATTTCGTGTCTTAAGACACAAAATTGCTTAACATTTTGCTGTCAATAAAAGACTCTTGACGACGAATAAAATAACAAATACAATTTTGTGCAGACTACACTTTTATTTGTTAGCCTATCTGTCTTTCTTTCAGTAGAGGAAATTTAAATGTGTGATTCTGGAAACGAGATCTAAATTTAGCGGGAACGGTGGGGTCGGGAAGAAAATTATTCAAAGCGGACAGCGGGTGAACAAAGAGTAAATATATCGTAAATATAAAAAACACGCAGACCTCTAGTTTAGCTCAAATCAAATTTAGCCTAAATTAGTCAAATAATCATAATTAATCACATACATTATTAACATTTTTGGAGACCTCAAAAGAAAATTATTGAATTATTTCAATTTAGGCAGATTAAACCATTTATATAAACTACAGTCATGGCCAAAAATATCGGCACCCTTGGTAAATATGATTAAAGAAGGCTGTGAAAATTAATCTGCATTGTTAATCCTTTTGATCATAATTTTTTATTTTTTTTTAAATCACAAAAATCTAACCTTTCATTGGATAATAAGAATTTAAAATGAGGGGAAATATCATTATGAAATAAATGTTTTTCTCAAATACACGTTGGACACAATTATTGGCACCCCTAGAAATTCTTATGAGTAAAATATCTCTGAAGTATATTCTCATTCATATTCACAATTTTGAGCACTCCAGGGTGATTATGAACATGAAATTATCCAACCATGGCTTCCTGTTTCACAGAAATATAAATAGGAGGGAAAACAAAGCCCAAATTCCTTAATCATCCATCACAATGACAAAAACCAAAAAATATATTTCTGATGTGCAGCAAAAGATAATTGAGCTTCACAAATTAGTGAAGTGGCTTTAAGAAAAGATCTAGAGCAGTGAAAATTCCCATTTCCACCATCAGGGCAATAATTAAGAATTTCCAATCAACATAAAATGTTAGGAAACTGCCTGGAAGAGGACGTGTGTCTATATCGTCCTAATGCACAGTGAGAAGGAGAGTTTGAGTGGCTAAAGACTCTCCAAGGACTACAGCTGGAGAACTGCAGAAAATAGTTGAGTCTCGGGGTCAGAAAGCCTTAAAAAAAAAAAAAAACTGTCAAACAGCACCAACATCACCTCATGTTGTTTGGGAGGGTTTCAAGAAAAATTCTCCTCGCTCATCCAAAAACAAACTCCAGCATATTCAGTTATCAGACACGACTGGAACTTCAAATGGGACTGGCTTCTATGGTCAGATGAAATTAAAAATGAGCTTTTTAGCAGCAAACACTCAAGATGGGTTTGGTGAACACAGGGATAAAAAGTACCCCATGTGTACAATGAAATATACTGCTGTATTTTTGATGTTGTGGGCCTATATTTCTGCTGGAGGTCCTGGACATCTTGTTTAGACACATGGCATCATGGATTCTATCAAATACCAACAGATAATAAATCAATAAGTGACTGACTCTGTTAGAAATCTTATAATGGGCCATGTTTGGATCTTCCAACCGGACAATAATCCAAACACAAACCTCAAAAACAACACAAAAATGGGTCACTGAGCACAAAACCAAGCTTCTGCTGGCCATTCCAGTCCTCTGACCTGAACCCTATAGAAAATGAGTGAACTGAAGAGAAGAAGCACCAACATGGAGCTGGGAATCTAAAGGGTCTGGAGTGATTCTGGATGAAGGAATGGTCTCTCATCAGGCATTACAGGAGAAAATTTAGAGCTGTTAAACTGGCAAACGGAGGTTTCATAAAGTATTGAATAAAAAGGTACCGTTAATTGTGGCCAATGTGTATTAGAGAAAAATTTTCCCCCATTTTAAATTCTTATTATCCAATGAAAGGTTAGATTTTTTGTGATTTTTTTAAATAAAAGATCAAAAGGATTAACAACGCAGATTAATTTTCACAGCCTTCTTTGATCATATTTACCAAGGGTGCCGATTTTTTTGGCCATGACTGTATATATACTAGCATATAAGTGAAATGTGCCTTATCGTTAAAAAATTTCAAATATTATACATATTAAAATGCTCTCAGTAGCCACTGTTTGTTGAATTTGATTTGTTTACTTATCTTTTTGTAACAAAAGACTTATCAACTCAATTGGTGACTGAAATCATATTAGCATAAGACCTCTTAAAGTTTTGAAATGAATGAATGAAAAACTGCTAGACAGATTTATTGGTCAGTTTAAATAAAGAAATGTAATCAGCATTTGCATGGTATAAACTGCTCTGGAATAAATGTCAGCCAATTCTACTATACCATGCACACAACATCCCATATGCTGCTTCATGAATTCAAGCACACACACACGCACACAAATCACTTAACAAAATGTTGAAAAATTATCTACTGATCTGACCAGATGAGCCATTGGCAGTTTAAATCCAGCATTTATTGCATTTTATTTTTCCCCTCGTCCCAAAAAATTGCGTCTGCCAAAAATAAAGTGACTTTTTCAGGTCATGCAGCCACTCTGTGAATTGAAGAAATGAGAACAGACTGATCAAATACACAGATGTGCGTAATGAGGCAGACACCACACACTGAAGCTGTCAAATTCACTCTCAAATTCCCCAAAAACCACCGCCATCAAACACGTGCAGACCTTGATCACTTGCATTCAATTACAGAACTGGAAAGTTTTCATGTCTGAGTTGTGCCAAATGACTGCAAACACTACAAAAGAGAACACAGAGCGCTTCCTCCAAGTTGAGATTGGACATTCTCACTAATATTCATTTTGATGGTGGTTATTATGTATTTTATTTCACGTTCCTACTGAACTGGATACTTGGAAGATTTTTGTTCTTGTAGGCCAAACCCCTAAAACCCAGAAAAACTATTATTTTGTGTGGCAGGATATGAGGTCATCTACAAACTGGTTTAATTTCCCTTTGCCATCTCAGAAAACTGAGCCATTGATGATTCTAGCAGTCATGGTCATGTGCAATATATTAAAGTGCTGTTGGTATTATAAGTGATTTTAACCAGTTTTAGCAAATCATTTTTAGAAATATTAGAAATTTGTGCTAGACTACAGCCTTGAATATTTTCATATCTCAAGGCTGGATGAATTTCGCATAAACTAAATAAAATTACACAGTTTTGTTGTTTACAGAAACTCTGTCATGTCATTTTTTATTTATTTGAATTTATTTTATTTATTTTTTGAGAGAACATCAATGGTGCCCTAAGCAAGATTTCAGACACCTTCATTATTTAGCTACTGAATTGAATAATGAATTAAATAATTCAAATAGAAAATTAGATTCAGCATTTCACATTAATGGCACCCTTTTAATGAAAAAAAAAGATTATAAAGTATGCCGAGATATATTTTTTATATTCTGTCAAAACCAGATGACAGTTAGGATAAGTTTATGCAAGAGGGATCTTTTCCTGAGGTAGAGGGTTATCTTAACAGTAATGAGACAAGACGGGCCACTTTCATGATTTTCAATGTTGTGCAATAACAACTAAATTAGGAAATGCTTCCATTTAGTTCCTCTAATAATGGATGATGCAGCAGCATCATCATACTAACCTCATTTCTCAATAAGATTCAAATATAGCAGTAAATGCTAGGTCTTAGTATTCTTAGATTGGATATCTTCCCTCTGTTGCCCTAACTTTGTTTTTAGTAAACCAAGCAAAATTGACAGTTCTTGACAGCCAGGGATCACCATGCATTTGCACTGTATAGACAAAATAAATACATTTTGTTTTGCAATTAAATGCTATTTACACTAAGTGAAAATAACATATTTTCTTAGCGACATGCTATTTACACTAAGTGCAAATAACAATGGATTCTATTTACACTAAGTGCAGCTATAGATTCTATTTGCACTATGTTAAAATAACAGGATTTTCTGCTATTGATAGTACCTACTGGCAATTTTCTGCACCTCAGTATTGTAGAACATTATAAAACAACATTCAATAATAACGTATTGAGTGTAAATTTTAATTTTAATTCAAATTATTAAATGGATGCCACCTTATTGGGACACTAAATCCATCCCTACACCTAACTGTTACGTTTATGTGTCTGTTTAGTTTCCTGTTTGCCCTTTTTTGGTTCTGTTCCTGTTCAAGTTAATTTGTTTGTCTGATTATCATTTAGTTCACCTGTGTTGATTAACCATCTCGTTTACTCCTTTGTTTCCTGTTCTTTATAAGCATTCAGTTTCGTTGTAGTCTTTGTCCTGTCTTAATGTAATATTGTTTTGGAATACGTTGTTTCACTCTGCTCTTTGTTATTAAACGCAATTTCCTTGAATTCCCGCTTGTTGTGTATTCCCAAGAGACGTACCGTTACACTACCCTAACCCTACCCAATTATTACTTTTTTTAAACTTTTCGATTATTTCCTTTATTTTTATTGAAAAAAAAATGCCTTTCCATGATATGAGATTTGAAAGGGAGAAAAAAAAGCTTGGCAAAAGGCAGATTCGAACTCGGTTCGATCGTGTCAAAAAGACCACAGCACATGCTTTACCCCCTGTGCCACCGGAGCAGTTGTTTGATGATGGATCCTTTTCACAAGACAGTGATGACGTGTTTCAACAGTCATCAGAATCATACATTTTCTAAAGATTTTTATATTTATATTTTTTAAAAATTGTATATTTATAACACTATACTTTGTATTATATCACCTTTGCATCAAATTACAAACTAGTTAACACTAATGCAAGGGTGTTGCTAATGCAGCATCTATAGGAGAAATGGTAAATTTGGCATCATTCTCTCTTCTTGCACTTAGTGTAAATAGACACTCCATTTTTTTTTTTTTTTTTTAAGGTTTTTAAAATTCTCACCAAGGCTTCATTTACCTGGAGAATAAAAAAATAATTCATGTGATGGCAAAACCTGAATTTTTACATTACTCAAGTCTTCATTTTCATGTGATCCTTTCTCATGATCCAGTTTTTTTCTGATTTCATGCTTAAGAAACATTTCTTATTATTGTCAATGTTGAGAACAGTTGTGCTGCTTAATATTGTTGTGCAAACCATGATACATTACTTTCAGGATTCTTTGATGTTTATTTAACGTTTATTTAAATCACTTTTGATCTATTTAATGCATCCTTGCATAATAAAACCACAAAATCCTACTGAACCCAGATGTTTAAATGGCAGTGTGGTAGTGTAACTCCTCTTGATTTCTATGGAAAAATTGTTAAAAAAAAAAAAAAAAAGAATTCTTGATCAGACTGACCAAATGTGAATTAGTGCCACAGCATTAAACAAAAACATTTAGCTGATTGCAATAATGCAGCTTAATTTTCAGAGAGAAATATTAGTTCAATACAAAGCATAAGTAATAGTTTTAGGTATTACTTTTGGAACTTCCGCTTCCAACTCCACTTAGAAATCTGAGGGGACATGTTCTGTCACAGTCTAAATGGTCATAATGCTTCTGAGAAATTTAAAGTACATTTTCTTCCCCTTCAAAACAATAAATGTTTACTATTATCTCCTTTTTGAATGAATGAATGAATGAATGAGGCATTTATATTGAAGTCATTCATAAATTGAATCTACCTTTTAAGGTAGCCATTGACAAATATTTGCCATCTGAAAACTGTGGCTAATCCTCTTATTTCACAGATAACACAGGACACATCTAAAGAACATCTGACTCACTCTCTGTCACCGGCACCCTCATTAGCAGTGATGAGTAATACGCTCCAAAGATCTATACTGAGGGTTCCCGTAACCATCCATCAGCGAGAACGATCAGTATATTCAGGCATGTCTTTGGCTGTGACCGGAGTGTCATTGCTCGGTGAATTCAGACTGTGAAGAAACACCAGGGCTCATGGTTATGTTTGTTCACAGAATAAAGGGCCCCAGCTTGCACAAGCCTTAGTTCTAACTAGGGCAAAGGCTAGAGCAAAGTTTCTCTCCTAAAAGCATAGGCACCAGTATTTTACAAGGTCTAAATCAGCGCTTTTTAACTAGTTTTGCATCAAAACCCACATCATTTTAAAGTACTGTAAAGACATTTATAGAGTTACAAAATATTTCTATTTTTAATAAATGCTGATCCTCTTAACGTTCTATTCATTAAAGGATCCTGAAAAAGTATCATGGTTTCGACAAAAATATTAAACTGTTTTCAACATTGACATTAATAGTAAATATTTCTTGAGGACAAAATCAGCATATTTACTTTTACATTTATGCATGTGGCAGATGCTCTTAACCAAAGCAACTTAATTGCATTGAAGGTGCACTTTTTTTATTAGAATGATTTCTGAAGGATCATGTGGCACTAAACACTAATAGTGTTATTGGTTTAAACTTAACTGTATAACATTTCACAATATTACAGTTTTTACTGTATTTTGATCAAATAAATGCAGCTTTAGTGAGCATAAGAGACGTCTTTCAAAAACATTAAAGGGACAGTTCACTCAAAAATGAAAATTCTGTCATTAATTACTCACCCTCGTTCCAAACCTGTAAGACCTTAATTCGCCTTCGGAACACAAATTAAGATATTTTTGTTGAAATACAAGAGCTTTCTGACCCTGCACGCAAACCACCACATTCAAGGCCCAGAAAGGTAGTAAAGACATTGTTAAAATAGTCCATGTGACATCAGTGCTTCAAACTGAATTTTATTAAGCTACGAGAATACTTTGTGTGTACAAAGAAAACAAAAATAACAAGTTTATTCAACAATTTCTTCTTTTCTGTGTCAGTCTTAATTTGTGTTCCAAAGATGAACAAAGGTCTTACGGGTTTAGAACGACATGAGGGTGAGTAATTAATGACAGAATTTTCATTTTTTGGGTGAACTATCCCTTTAAAAAGCATGTAGTGTATAAGAAGCTACTATAGCAGGTGTGAGTTCTGAGAATTGGTTGTACCTTGTAGCTACAATAAATAGTGTTGTTGTATAGAATATGAACTAGACAGCTAGCCAGTGCTCAATATGGACTATTTTAAACTTACCCCATTCTCACAACAAAGAGAACATTTTGTCAAAGGTTAATGTGTATTTATTTTGCCCTGCTAACTATCCAAAATTGTACGGTTAATTAAATTTTAATGTTTATATTAGCGTTGTTGCAACGCATATTTGGTCACAATACAGTAGGTTAAGAACCACTAGTACAGACTAACTTGAGGCAATGGAAAACATTTAGGATGTAGGAACAATTTGAAAAGTGTGTGGGAACACAAGGTCAAACGTCTTTAGAAAGTAATAACAATCTTTCAAAAAGTGTGGAAATGAACATATACATTTCAAAATGTGGTCAGTGATATTGTTCAGCCTCTGGAAAAAAAAAATCTTCTTTTCTTGAGGATAGAAAATAAGAAAAAATTAGACTGATTTAAAAAAAATAATAATAATTATAACTACAATGCCCATTCTAAAAAGGAAACCCTTTGTCAAACTTCATAAAAAATTGAGTTCAACCGTGCAAGAGTGTAGTAAACCAATCAGTAATGACATGCTCCCTCCCATTAAATATGAGCCCAGTTTAAAAGCCAACGTCGCCCTCTTTGAACCCCAAGAGTCATGAACATTGTGGCCTCCTGTCATCCACGTACTGATGGAGTGTGGAGAGCAGTATAAACTCTGGTTTCCCCTGTGGAATCCCCCGCATACATTACAGGCCAGAAACAACAAACAGCCGACCCTGAGGTGGTTAAATCCACTCTGCTGTTATCAGAGGATATAAACATCTCAACCTCATTCTGGGACTAAAAGATCAGTTGATGGGCCAAAAACGGAAAGAGGGGAGTGGGATGATGGACAGAGTGAATTAGGAGACAAAAACAACAAGCCAAACCTAAATAAAGAGGAGGAAACTGCAATTGTTCTCTGCATTGCTTCATATGAGAATGTTCTGGAAATGAGAAACTAACTGTTACTGGAGAGAAACGCACAGATTTGAGGTTTGTGGAAATACAGTTTGGACGCACTGCAACCTTTGCCGGAATGGACTGGGTCCATTACAGAGACGGGAAATGTTTTGGGAAATGACAGGAGCACATTTTGTGTATCAGTAAATGCTTGACTGGCTCCACAACACATTCCATAATGGCTATTTTCAGTTTAAACAGCAGTTAAATTTGTGGGAACATAAAAACACGTAAACACTATTACTTTCTTTCAATTGTTTTCTAATTGACCAAACTTTTAACTCAACTGAGTCTGCAAACAGTAATCCAACCAAACTTTGATTACCCAGATACCTAGATACATCTAGTTTTGCAAGAAAAAAATCAGCAATCAGGGTTTTTTTTCCCACTGACTAGTTCAGACTTTATATTTTTTCCTCTGATGCAGTTATTTATATTAAGTTATATATATAGTTATACTGTATATATAAATAAATACATTTTATATGCTCTATCATTTATTTTGTATATTTGTTATATTAATTATAAACTATAAATTAAAAATTTCAATATTATTAATAATAATATTAATAAATTTGCAGCTGTAAATACAAGAATCTGTTGCAAAGAAGCATGGAAAAGTTGTAACATGGCATACAATCCATTTCTATAATAAATGCTGTTCTTTTGAACTTTCTGTTCATCAAAATGTATCACAGTTTGCACAAACACTTTATGCACAACTTTTATCAACTGTGATAATAAGAAATGCTGCTTAAGAATTAAATCAGCATATTAGAATATATTCTGAAGGCTCATGTGACACTGAAGACTGGAGTAATGGCTGCTAAAAATTCAGCTTTGGAATAAATTACATTTTAAAATACATTAAAACTGAATTTTACTTTTTAAATCCTAATATTTCACAATATTACTGTGTACACTATCAACTAACTTAAGATTTAGTGACAACACAACATGTGCAAGTTTCATCAACCGGCCCCAAACTGTCATCCTTATTATTATGACCTGGATATCTCCTAAATTTGTGGTGATTTATTACGATAATCTGAACACAGCCTCAAAACTTCCTGTCATTCATTAGAGAACTATGTATCCCCAATTGTGTTTATGATCTCATGCTGTTAAATAACAGGAAACAATGAAGGTTAAGATGCCCATGAACATAGTGTACAGTAGATGTGGTGTGTTATTCCAGTTCCCCGTCCTTTGCTTGCTGGTATGAAGCAGCTATTCTGGGTGCCACAAGGTTTTATCACAGCTCAATGCATTATTTATAAGGCAGAAGCCTGGCCCCTGGAGCAGGAGAAATGAATGGTTATGACAGGGTAAACCCCACAAGATGCCAGCCACTGTGCATTGCAGGCATTAGTTGAGGCCAGCTTTTCAAAGTTGGTGATGGCCGACTCTCTGCTGTTTCTGGGAAACAATATGATACCGCATCTAGGACATTTGATTGTTTTTTATGACAATGCATTATTTATTTGTCAATAATAGATGTTAAAATACACAACAATTGCCTTTCTGATGGAATATCTACACTGCCTCTCAAAAGTTTGGGATCAGTAAGATTTTTTTATGTTTTTTAAAGAGGTTCTGCTCATCAAGGCTCATTTTAAAGAGGTTCTGCTCATCATTAGAAATCATTCTAATATGCTGATTTATAATCAATGCTGGAAACAGTTGCACTGCTTCATATTTATTTTGGGACCTGTGATATATTTTTTAGGATTCTCTGATTAATAAAAAGTTAAAAAGAACAGCATTTATTTAAAAAAGAAAGTTTGTGTTACAATATACAATGCTATTAAAAAGTTTGGGGTCAGCACATTTTTTTCTTTCTTTTCTTTTTTTTTTAAAGAAACTAATACTTTTATTTAGGAGGGATGTGTTAAATGAATAAAAAGTCATAGTAAAGACTTATATTGTTAGAAAAGATTTCTATTTTGAACAAATGCTGCTCTTTTTAACTTTGTATTCATCAAAGAATCAAAGAAAAATATCACATGTTCCAAAAAAACGATATGAAGCAGCACAACAGTTTCAACACTCATAATAAATCAGCATATTAGAATGATTTCTGAAGGGTCATGTGACACTGAAGACTGGAGTAATGATGCTGAAAATTCAGCGCTGCGTCACAGAAATTAATTCTATTTTAAAGTATATTAAAATAGGAAACCAATATTAGAAATTGCAATAAGATTTCACAATATTACTGTTTTTTCTGTATTTTTGATTGAATAAATACAGCCTTGATGAGCAGAAGAGACTCCCTTAAAAAAACATTAAAAATCTTACTGATCCCAAACTTTTGAGTGGCAGTGTATATTGCAGAAATAATCCAAGGCTTCTGCAGAGCAGGAGGTTCATTTACAATTAAAGAGAAATAAAAATTATGTTATGCCATTTCAAACCTGTATAATTTACAGTTTTCTGTGGAAGTCTAAAGATATTTTGAAAAATATTTTTGTCCATACAATTAAAGTTTTTGACCCAACTGACTTTCATTGGAAGGACAAGAACAGTTCTTCATAATATGCTCTTTTGTGTTCCACGGAAGAAAGGCATTCATACACAGCATGATGGTGAATAAATAATGGATATGAATTTTCATTTTTGGGTGAACTATCCTTTTAACAAGACAACATTTCAGCACTGTGACAATCTGGCCAACAGCAGACTCTTTTATATATATATATATATATATATATATATAAACCTATAAACTTTCAATTCTTCCCACACGCAATTATATCCCTCACTGCTGATAATTTATATTTATTTGGCAGTTATTTTTTCTCAAGCAGTTTTAACGGCATACTAAACCACATGTACAAGTCATGGTGTAATTTATCTTTTAATATAAAATTCATAATATAAAAAAGCTGGCGATGGCTATAATGAACAGATGCTAAACATTCACTGGAGATAATAAATCTGATTCATAGTTTAAAAAAGGTTCTTTAAGCATTGACTTTTATTCTTTTCACCACATCTAATCTCCATGCCAATGGAATGGGTTTGAAATGCAGCTCCGGTCCTTTTTTAAACTAAGAATGGAATTAATTGGATTGATTTAAGTAATAGATTTCATGTTTCATAATGAACCTTGCCCTCGCTTTAAAAGAATCGCATTTAAAGTTGCCTTTCAAAGCTCTTTATGAAATTCAGTGGGGTAGGCCTGCATTTAGAAGCAGATCTCAGACGTTTATTCAGACAACTGTGTTTTTCTTCTCAGACTACAGATGATACTGAGGCTGATGATGATGAGGATGATGAGGATACTTTCCAAGGTTATTTCTGGGGAAATATAAAAGCCATAACCACAGACACCATCTGTTGTATTACAAAGAGATCAAAAGCAGTGGGAGGAAGGAATCAAAAGAAAGAAAAAAAAAAGAAAAACAGAGAAGAGAGACTCATATGGGCATTGCTGGGATTAAGAGGAGACTGAAAGTAGAACAAACACAGTCTGTGTTATGATGTCTTCACTGGTGATCTCGTTTCCTTCGCTCCAGTGGGGTTGAATACGTTCTAATTCTGAATGCGACTGAATGCGACTGACATTCGCAAAGTGGGGAATTCAATTAGGCTTTTTGACATCATGCCTGTCAACTCCATTAGACCTGTCTCTTCATGACAATTCATATCTTCTGCCCTACTGCTCGTTTTTTTAGTTTAGCGACAGCAGTTATATAAGGTAGAAAGTCTCACATGAGGTAGTAATGTGAGAAAAGAGCACAACCCTTTGGCTAGTGGCAAAAGGTCAGGTCCACATTGCAGCTTATTTAGTGTGCAAGCTCCACCCATTTAGACAGGAAGAGATAGCTTCGCCAACAAATAAGTTTGTTTTGTTTTAATGTGATGTTTAAGGCTTTGTGTATTTGAAAAGATCAGTGGAAAGAATTCATTTTAATATATAATTGTGAAACAGTCTCATCTGTATCAGTGGTTGTGCAGAAAATACCAGAAAATAATGAGATAATATCTGCCTAATCAATACTGATTATTTAATTGTCTTTGGAAGTAAGTCAGCCAATCAGATTTGAACTTGTCATAATCGAAATAGTGATTTCCAGTTCCAGTCCTGAAAAAATAAAAATAAAAATAAATAAACAGTGACACTTGTACTGTTCGCTTTAAAAATTACCGCTTTGGAAAGGAATTTCTTCTAGCCGAATCGTTTTTTTTTTTACTTTGCACTTTTTTTTTGCAAAAACAAAATCTTACTAAAAGCTCATTATTTGAGATATCAACCTCAAATTTGGAACACAACTTGTTTGATCTTCTTACAGTTTTAGAGTAAAACATGTTTTGGAAAATATATATTTCATATGAAATTTAAAAACAGTATTTTTGTGCTTTTTTGATAATAATAAACAAACATCTATCATTTTCTTTTTTCACCTCCGCAGTAATCTGCCAAGTGTCTTCTTTAAAAAAATTAAATTAAAAAAAGGTCAAAAATCACAAAAATGATGATAACCATAATGATAATAAAGTTTTAATAATTCCAAATACAAACCATAACTATAACAATAATGACAGAGAATTCACTTGTACTGTTTATTACTGAATTTAACTTTTAATGTATAAGTTTTAATTCAATTATCCAAAATAGTATAGAATTTTAATGTTGGCCATTTATCAGTTATTGACCATAACGTAAAAAATAAGTGGTATTTCAACCAGAATTGTAATATATTTAAAAATTTTAATAGACTGGAGAAATTATTACTCAAGTTTCATTTGAAAATGAACCATCTCATTTTACCATATCCCCCACTAGATCAGAATGTAAAAGTATATGTTCTCCTGCTTCAGGAAGCCAAGCCATGGACACATTTAATGAACTAGCTCTTTTCTCAGGCCTGTTCCAACTTTGCCACTGTGGGGGAGGATGGCACTGGATGTGCAATTACTGCAGACAGGACCAGCTACACCCAGGCCAGCACAACACGGCAGAGGACAACATTGTGATTGTGACAGTGCAGTGCAATACAGCACAAAGGAATGCTGTGTAATGCATCAACGCTAATTAAAACAGAATGGGCCGTGACATGGCGTAACCCCAGGAAACATCCTACACAACAACACAACAACACGATTGCAGGATTGACTGCCTGGTACATGCACAGTGATTCATAACTATGTGACTGTCAGTTTTTGGCAAGACATTGCAAGTGTGTTGTCATTTAAAATGTACAATTCAGTGACAGCAACGATGGCTTAGGGACAGGTGAACAGAATCACCAATATTCCATTTACAATAATTTACACAAAAAGTAAAAGACGTTTGTTTTGTAAAAGTGCTGTAATGTATGTGGAACTTTTAAATTGTTTTGAAAAAACTGAGCAGTGCTTTTCCATGTAAAACTTGCCACCGTGACACTGGAGAGTTGTGGGTGGTTGTCAGGGCATTGCTATGTGGTGGTTAGGGGATTTGTTAGGGTGTTGCTTACTGACCCAAGTAAGTCGCTTAGTCCACACAGATGTCTTCTTTAATGTCAAAGTCAACAGGATGTTTTACTGCCTGGCAGGTGAAAAGATTAATCGCTTGTGCGCGCACACACACACACACACACATACACACAAACTGGCGTAATGGTTTTTATATTGCACAAACAGTATTTTCTAACCTCTCCTACCCCTAAATCTACCCCTCACACAAAACTTTCTTCATTTTTACATTTTCAAAATACTTCATTCTGTATGATTTATAAGCTGTTTCTCGATGGGAACCAAGAAATGTCCCCACAAGTTCAAAATTTACTAGTATTACTATCCTTGTGGGAACATAATGTCCCCATAGTGTATAAATACCAGTACACACACACACACACAATAGCTAAAAAAAATGCAGGTATAATTATTCAAACATTTCAGGTATTTATGTGGGTCAGTGTCATGTGGCGTAACTATTAAGAAAAAGGAAAATATATGTTTTCTTAAAAATATAAAAACAAGTGAGTCTACATGTTAATCATTATTTTCAAAAAGTTATTAAATTTTTTTACTAACACCTACATTAATAATTCATTGCACCACATGACATTTTGCAACCTGAACTAACCTTGTCTTGTCATAAAAAATCAAATGATCTGACATTTTAAAAGACTTGCTGACCTTTACACACAGTCATGAGAATCTGCAGGGGTCTATGATATAATTTCCTGTTTTGTTTTTTTGTAATTTACAGCATTACAGCAACATATGACAAATGTTACAACATATGCACATTTTGAAAGACAGTTGTAACAGCCTAACAATTTTGACTTTACCCCCCCCCCCCCCCCCCCAAAAAAAATATAAACAAATAATAATTTGTTTTTAATAATATAAAAATAAAGCAAATAAATGAAACTAAAATGTAAAAATTCTAAATGTTATAGAATTTAATTAATTTAATAATTAATCAAATTAATAGATCTGGACAAAAAAAAAAGTCTTTGACTCATGGGCCAAAGTGTGATGCATAGAGTTAACGGTTTGTTTGTTGATTTGAAAAGTGATCTTTTATACAGGCCGGAGTTTTTCTTCATTTCAATGAACACTACGTATACATGCCTTCCATGAGTCCCGAATGCTGTTAACCTATAGGGAAGCTCTTTAGCTCTTTGAGGAACTCAGAGGAACTCATACATTCTTGGTTAGCTGTCAATTATGTCTTGTCCAATATGACTTACAACACACTTATCCCCTAAGTGTCTTGTTAAAGGGCACAATATGATATGTGTATAATGTCAGATGTTTCTCTTTTAGCAATTAATTTTTAAAATGAGAAATCAGTGAGTATAAGCTGCTCATAGTGTGGGCAGCAACACAATGTGTGTGGGAGAACTTTTTTTAATACCAAGTAAAAATGTTTCCCCTGCAGTCAGGCATTAGACAGACATGTGGACACACAACCTGTCACGCTATCGTTATGGCTGCCTTCAATCACAGCGACCCACGCACACACACACACACACACACACACACACACACACACACATAAACACAAAACCATCACTTGTAGCTCTCAACCCTCTCTCTCTGTCAAATACACACATACACACACTCAGGGGCCCTAATCAAATCAAATTTTATTTATAAAGCACAATAAAAACAACAGTGCTGGGACCATCAATAATATTTGCTCAGATGACTTCAGAAATCTAACAGATGTATATGGATTCAAAAGGTCAGAGAGATGGTTAGGTGCTGATCCGGTTAGAGCTTTAAAAAGTAAAACTTTAAAATCATTTTTTGAATTGACCGGCGGTCAGTGCAAAGGATATCATATAGGGGAGATATGATCACATTTCCGGGTGCCAGTCAGAAGTCTTACAGCATTTTGAGCCATTTGAAGACAACTGATATTAGATTGACTTATTCCAATATAAAGAGAATTGCAATAGTCAAGACCAAACAAATGTATGTATCGCTCTCTCAAACTCTGTAAAATGAAAAGAAAACAAAAAACAAAAATAAATAGCAAATAGCAAATAGCAATCTTAATTGAAAAATAACTCCCAAGTTTTTCACAGAAGTAGAAGACCAAATCTCCTAAATCACAATCAGAGCTGCCTGAAGGCCCAAACACAATAATCTCTGTTTTGCTCTCATTAAGATGTAAAAAAAATTTACAAAAAAAGAAATGTAAGAAATCCATTACTTGATATCAGAAAGACATACGGCTTAGGCCTTTTTTGGCATTGTGCTTGAAGGGCAAATAAATTGAAGCCCTATTTACACGGTACACATTCCCAGGCTTATTGTGAACGATTCACTGGCGCATGAAGTTCTAAAAGAAAAAAAGAACGTTTTTGTAACTTTTGTAACGTTTTCTGTAAGTCTTCACAAGGTTTTCACACACTGTTGCTGGTATTTTGGCCCATTCCTCCATGCAGATCTCCTCTAGAGCAGTAATGTTTTGGGGCTGTCGCTGGGCAACACGGACTTTCAACTCCCTCTAAAGATTTTCGATGGGGTTGAGATCTGGAGACTGGCTAGGCCACTCCAGGACCTTGAAATGCTTCTTACGAAGCCACTCCTTCGCTGTTCGGCGGTGTGTTTGGGATCATTGTCATGCTGAAAGACCCTGCCACGTTTCATCTTCAATGCCCTTGCTGATGGAAGGAGGTTTTCACTCAAAATCTCACGATACATGGCCCCATTCATTCTTTCGTTTACACGGATCAGTTGTCCTGGTCCCTTTGCAGAAAAACAGCCCCAAAGCATGATGTTTCCACCCCCATGCTTCTTCAGCATTCTTTCTCCTCCCAACATGACAAGTTGAGTTTTTTACCAAAAAGTTCTATTTTGGTTTCATCTGATTCTGGATCATCCAAATGCTCTCTAGCAAACTTCAGACGGGCCCGGACATGTACTGGCTTAAGCAGGGGGACACGTCTGGCACTGCAGGATTTGAGGCCTTTGTTACTTTGGTCCCAGCTCTCTGCAGGTCATTCAATAGGTCTCCCCGTGTGGTTCTGGGATTTTTGCTCACAGTTCTTGTGATCATTTTGACCCCACGGGGTGAGATCTTGCGTGGAGCCCCAGATCGAGGGAGATTATCAGTGGTCTTGTATGTCTTCCATTTTCTAATAATTGCTCCCACAGTTGATTTCTTCACACCAAGCTGCTTACCTATTGCAGATTCAGTCTTCCCAGCCTGGTGCAGGTCGACAATTTTGTTTCTGGTGTCCTTTGACAGCTCTTTGGTCTTGGCCATGGTGGAGTTTGGAGTTGGACTGTTTGAGGTTGTGGACAGGTGTCTTTTATACTGATAACGAGTTCAAACATATGCCATTAATACAGGTAACGAATGGAGGACAGAGGAGCCTCTTAAAGAAGAAGTTACAGGTCTGTGAGAGCCAGAAATCTTGCTTGTTTGTAGGTGACCAAATACTCATTTTACAGAGGAATTTACCAATTAATTCTTTAAAAATCCTGTAATGTGATTTTCTGGATTTTTTTTTCTCATTTTTTCTCTCATAGTTGAGGTATACCTATGATGAAAATTACAGGCCTCTCTCATCTTTTTAAGTGGAACATGCACAATTGGTGGCTGACTAAATACTTTTTTGCCCCACTGTATATACACACACATGTCGGCTGTCTTCACAAAACCCTCCTACTTTTCACCCCTTCTCCTCCTACCACCCTCTTTTGGTAAAGCCCACTTTTCACATTCCAAGTAATGCCCTTTGGATTAAACCAAGCTCCGGTTAACATGTTTTCTCATTAAATATCCCACTTCACCTAAAAATATGTAACTATGAAAATAAATAGTACTTCATATTGACTTCTATGTAAATCACCTACACCATTAAGATTTAAATAATAATAATAATAATAATAATAACAATACTACTATTCATTAAGGATGCATTCAATTTATCAGTAGTGACATTATAACCTTACAACAGATTCAAATAAATGCTGTTCTTTTGATCTTTCTATTGATCGAGAAATCTTCAGAAAAAAACATTAAAAAAAAGTCTTACTGAGCCCAAACTTTTGAACAGTAGTGTAGAGAGTGAACTAATGTTTTTAAAAGGCATTTTTGTTGTGGTCACACAAACAGTATCCAAGTATACAGAGTTTAAATATAGATTGCACATTTAGACATTTTTTATACTTTTATTTTTGTAAAAAATATATACTTGTACGTTGACTGTCTATCGTGAAGTCATAACGTTATTCTCCTGAATAAACAGTTTAACAGAATATCACTACTGACAACAAATTTATGACCAGCATTGTGCTTACACTGAATTTCCTGCCATTATATGTCAATTCTGCATAAATGAACTGGCTTTATGCTGCTTCTGGTTTTAACAAAAGGAGGAAATTCTTAAGTAAAAGGCCAACTGAAAGGTTATATGATGCATAGCGATTGCGCTTGAGCTGTATGCTCGTCAAAAGACATCACATCATTCTTGCCATTCACTCTCATGACCTGATAGATAAGAATAAAACTCTCAGTACCAACATCATTATTGCTAATGACAGATTATTAGAACACCAATGCAAATCCAATGCCAATTCAGAACAGAGTTGAAAACAATGACAGACATTGACCATTTCACCCAAAGTAACCTCAAGCAACTATTGCAACACCAGGGAGAAAAAGATGACTCCTACAAGGAAACGATAAATGAAGGATGGTACTTGCTCAATATGAAGTGCAACTCAATCTGCTTCCTAACTTCATCTTCTTGTATATGTAATCACTAAATTTGGCCAAGTGAGGAAGTTTTCAAGATCCACTTCACCACTTAGTTACAGACCTGTTTCCTCATAGTCAGTTACTATTTAATTGAAAAACCAAATGAGGCACTCGAATCCTGTTTAGTCAGCAATCCTACAGCGTTCCGTCCTGCTGAGATCATGGAGGAGTTCAGAGGATGAAAGAGGAACAAATCCAGCTGTCTGAGGAGTTGTGTATGTGAATGGAAAGTATAGCACATCTCGTTCTCCTTTCTTTGAATGAATCTCACAGAAAAGTCACATTTCACTCCTCAATGGTGATTCTCATTAAATGATCATTACTGTAACTGTTTTGCAAATATACACATACTGTATATACAATACCATTCTATCCAAGTTTGGACCACAATGATACATTGATGTTTTTATTCAGCACAAATGCATTAAATTGATCAAAAATGACATGCAAGACATTAAAATGATCTCTACTTCAAATTAATGCTGTTCTTTCTGTTTCTTTTAACAAAAGAATTGCACAAAAGACATATTTTATCACAGTTTCCACACTACATTAAGCAGCACAACCATTTTCAACTGTGATTTCTTAAAGATCATGTAACACTGAAGACTAGAGCTTTGTCAAGTGGAACAATTAATGTTTCACAGCATTTCTCTTTTTTGAATATGTCTTTGGTGGCCACATGAATATAAATAATATATAATAACTTTAATAATTGCTATACTGCCATGGAAAAAGGGTTTTATTTTCCTTAACTAAAACATAATTTATCGTTTCATTTTTCAGATTAGAATTCAGGGTGAAATACGACCCAGACATGTTCTTGACCAGCTTTGTGAGATTCCCCTGATAACTGAACGTCTAGAAAACAATTTCACATCAGTTTCTGTCTGAGGCTTCAGTTCCTCAAATTTCATTATTTCTCTCTCTCTCTCTCTCTTACGTGGCTGTGGTCATGCATCCGAGTGTGAGGGATAACAGACCACTCGAGCTGAACGCTTCTATTAAAATTTAAGACTGCAGAATGGTTCTTTTTCCCTTCACACTTAATCACACTGAATCTTTCACCACCTCCCACAGAAGACATTAACAGGAAAGAGGGCTGAAAATATAACGCATGGCTGTGGAACTGACAGAGAGGGCAGCACACTAATAGGAGTAGAAAACTTTCCCTAACAAGTCTCTAATTAGATATAAGCTGGCAGTGGATGCTGGACAGATGCATGATGATCAGTCAAAGGGGCTACAGTGTTAGTTGGGCAGCTGAGAAATCCTCTATACTGTCTATAATTGGGGATAAGGCTGTAGATAGCTTATTCCTCTGACTCCTGACTAACAGATTCCTTTCCATAAACACAAGCATTAAGAAGCAGCAGATCTTTGTAATTGGTTCCCTGATGTCCTGCAGAGCAGCGATGCAAACAAATGTCAGAATGACCACTGTGTGGCTCGTCATAGCTGTTGGGAATCAGCAGAGGACACCGCACAGATTACGGTTCTCTTCCAAAACCTAGAGAGCTGCTTCGTGATCTACTGTCTACCTAGACAGCATCCTAACCGAGGTGGAATCTCCCAACTGACTGATTAGGCAGCAGCTCCATGAACTATTTTTACCTATAATTTTTAGTATTGAAAGACAATCATGTATAATTGGGATTTCTCTCACTTTGTCCACAATCTTGGATGACTTGGTGTTAAGTTAGAATTTGGCCAAGACAAGGTATCTTAGGAAGCAGCATAATTATGGTTCCTATCTTTGGAATGGCCTTTATGTCAGGAGGGCAGCTGTGATACATGAGGTAGCTCTCTAGAAATTCTTAGGGGTAGTTTGCTCATTTTTTTCGTCATTTCCTATGTAAGCATGTACTGTACGGATGTGTTTGACTGATGTGTTTGCTTGTCTTTTGCAGTGTCTTGCACATGACACAGCATTTAAAAACTGCTAACATCTTGAGTTTTCAATGTGATGTGGTGAATGGCCCCTTAGAATACTTTCTTGGTGAAGTGGGTCCTGTATATAAAATGTGTGTACAAACATTTTCACAAAAAATTCCTGATTGATCAATAACTTTCATACAAAAAATCTAACAACTGTATGGAAGCATATGTGTAGCTAAATTCAATTTGAAATGTAATATGCAAAATGGCAATGCAATATGTAAAATGGCAATGTATTTCTGTATTTACAGTGGTGTGAAAAAGTGTTTTTTTACATTTTTTGCATATTTGTCATATTTTTAATATGCAAATTAAAAACATATTTTAAA
Source organism: Onychostoma macrolepis (assembly GCF_012432095.1). NCBI lineage: Eukaryota > Metazoa > Chordata > Actinopteri > Cypriniformes > Cyprinidae > Onychostoma > Onychostoma macrolepis. Next base: position 24,241,362 of record NC_081170.1, on the reverse strand, counting down.
GCTTTATAATTTGCAAAATGAAAATGTATTTTCAAAAAATGCAAAAACTGTAGCAAAATTATCATTTAAATGCTGTTTTTCCTAAATGCATTTAGACTTAGGGGTAGGACACTTGGGATTGATTTTTCATCGCGATACCGCGTGATAATTGTAGCAAAATGCAGTGAGAATTTCAAAATGCATTCTGAGCCAAAGGTGCAGAAAAAGTGTAGCAAAATGGTGATTTAAATGTCTTTTATTTTTCTTAAATGCAATGACACTTACATATATGATGTTTCAATTGCATTTTCATTAAATACCCCACGATGAATATAGTTTAATTCATTGTGGATTTGAAAATGCATTGCAAGCCGAGCACGCCCCCTACTTGTCAATCATCAAGGCGGGGTTCGGCAACAGGACGCACAAACGATAGGTCAATATTCACTGTTAACCAAACGCTTTTCACCTGCCTGAACATCTCTCACTGTTTACATTCCAATTGATGCACATAAGGAAACACACAGTGCTATTCTAAACTGTTGCCACATAAATATAATAGAATTTTCATTTTGCTCTAAATGTTGCACATATGTATGGGAAAATGTAAATTTAAATACAGAAATACATTGCCATTTTGCATATTACATTTCAGTTAGAATTTTGCTACACATATGCTTCCATACAACTGAAAGCAGTACAAAAATTATATATTTTGGGTGGCCTTTTAAACATGTTAAGGTTGGATTTTTTTACAGTGTGTGAAAATGTGTGAGGCTCCTATGCAGATACACACTGGCTAATGAGAGGTATGTATAAAAGGTGTTTATTTACTAGTTTTTTTTTGTTTTTTTTGAGAATGGCATTGCTTGAGGATCCTGCTGTGTGTGATCTCAGGTGAGAGCTGAAAGTGTTTGCTGAGAATGACGAAAGGAAACGCTGTGTGAAAAACCCCATGTATGTATACGGTTTGGCCATGTTTTAAGCAGATTACTAACTCAAGGTCACTCATTTAAAAAACCTCATATTCATTACTCTAGGACTAAGTTAAGATCAAATTCATACATGTACACATGTAGTGAAATAGCCAACAATTTTGCTTGCATATAAATATAAATAATTCTTGCAATTAGGAGACACAGTGTTTTGGTGGTTTGATTCCAAGGGAATCATGCAATAACTGACCCAATGTGTATCTTTTTTTGAATGCAAAATGAATCAGATCAAAAAGAAGCCTATTTAATTTATAAACGCATCCTGGTCTTACCGCATGTTATTCATTAGTGCACGTTATTCCAAAATAAATTAATAAATAAAAAATGTTGTCTTCATTATCTTAACTTGCTCCACTTGTAAACCAACTTTCGTTTTTGGCTGACATCATCTAGGCCATGCAGGCAATTGGCTAATGTTAACCAATAGTCAAACAGCTATTTAGGCATATTAGGCTTGGAATAAGCCAATAATTTTTTATCAAATGAATAAATTCAACTCCTATGTTTTTTCCTCAATAAATGTCACATTGTACCCTGAAATGCATTTTATTATGTAAAAGTAAAATGGGCTGAAAATCACTCTTGAAGGAAAATAAGCTGTACAGTACATAGGGCTTACAGCAGTCAACAGCCAGTTGTAAGGCGTTAGTAATAACTGTAAGGGTATTATCATTAAAGGTCTTTAAAAGCATGGTGTGAAGCCAGTAATTTCCCAATGGGCAAACTGGTGTGAATCCAATAATTTCCCAATGGATAAATTCAAGTCCTGCATTTTTTCCTCACTGAATATCACATTTCACACTGAATTGCATCTTATTATGGAAGTAAAATGGGCTTAAAATATGATTTCATGTTGACTTTGAGTGACAATCAGTCTTGAAGGAAAACAAGCCGTACTGTATTTACAAGAGTCAACAGCCAGTTGTAAAATCTTTGTAATACTATCAAGGGTATTATCATTAGGAGTCTTTTGTGAGATCAGTACAGCATAGCATATTTAAAATCACCTACCTGTTCAGGGTGCTTGCTGCCTATGATTTCAGCTACAGTGTTGAACGAGTCGACATCTGGCAGTGTTTGGGCCCCCATAGTCAGACGCACCACAATCCTCTGCCCTCTGCGGGCCATCCTGGCCATCATCTGGGCATCCTCGACAGTGATGCAGGCAGTGGGGATCTGAGGCACTCCAGGCTGGTACCACTGCCAGCCAGTGTGGGGGCTGAAAACAATGAGTGGGTTAAGAAGAACACAGAGATATGCTTTTTATATAATAAATATTGTTACAATACACATTACCAGTCAAAAGTTCAGAATAATTAAAAGTTTTTGTTTTTTTAATGCAATTTAAGCCTTTGATTGCAAAGCTGAACTTTCAGCAAGTATCATCAGTTATTAATGGTGCTAAATTTTTAATAATGGTTCTTATTATTATCAATGTTGAAAACAGTTTTTGCGGTTTAATATTTTAGTGGAAACCATGTTATATTTATTTTTCAGAATTCTTTGATGAAAATAAAGTATTTATTTGAAATATAAATGTTTTTAATTTATTTGTAACATCATAAATTTCTTTACTGTCACTTTGGATCAGTTTAATGCATCCTACTAGATAAAAGTATTAATTAATTCTTATACACTTTGCTTAAATCTTATTTACCCCCAACTTTTGAATGATAGTGTATCACATTTTCAACAAAATTATCAACAGCACAACCGCTTTCAACATTGATAATAATAAGAAAGCACCAAATATTAGAATTATTTCTGAAGGATCACGTGACACTGATGATTGGAAGTAATGGCTGCTGAAAATTCAGCTTTGCCATCATAGTAATAACTTCAATTTGAAAATCCATTAAAATAGAAAACTGTATTTTAAACTGGGTAACACTTTACAATAAGGTTCATTAGTTAACATGAACTAAGAATGAACAATACTTCTACAGCATTTAATTAACATTTAATGTTAATTTTAACATTTACTAATGCATTATTAAAATCACAAGTTGTGTTTGTTAACATTAGTTAATGCACTGTGAACTAACATGAATAAACAATGAACAACTGTATTTTCATTAACTAACATTAACAAAGTTTAATAAATAGTGTAATAAATGCACTGTTCATTGTTTGTTCATGTTAGTTAATTCATTAACTAATGTTAACAAATGACACATTATTGTAAAGTGTTATCTCAATATTTCTGTTTTACTGTATTTTTGATTAAACAAATGGAACCTTGGTGAGCATAAGGCACTTTGTTAAAAACTTATTGCAAACTCTAAACTTTTTTTTATTATCAATCTTTATCAATGTGTTTTTTTTTTTATCAATATTTTATTTATTTATTTATTTAATTAGTTAGTTAGTTAGTTAGTTAATTTTTTAAAATTATAATTATCCCAAACTCTTAACTGGTAGTGTTTTGTATTATTAATATATATTTTTAATTTTATTTATTTATGTATTTATTGTGTTTATTTGTTTCTTTATTTATTTTTACTTTTATTTTATTTATTTTTTTGAGAAACAAATCATCTCTGGAGTGTCATAATTAAAGACTAATTAAATTTTTTTGTTTATATTCAAATTTCTGTTAATAATAGCCAGTTTTAGTTTAGTTTACAAAAGCAGTCCTTTTAAGTCAACAGTGTGATGGTTCTGACCTGTTGATGGAGAATGGAGTTACTGAACGGATTAGTGAAGCCACGGCTCCAACTTTAGCAGCCTCTGAGGCCCCTGAAGCCCGATAGGCTACGGTCTCCCCATAGCTGACAAAAAGCTGGTTATACACAACGATTTTGCCATTAGCCTCACTCGCTCTCTTTTTCAGCTCTTCAAAAGACTCCACCACCATTACCTCTGCCTCTATACCTGCCAGAAGAATATAAGCTGGTTAGATATTTGCAGATAGGTATTTAAAACAAGATGAACAGTGACTACTAACCTCCTGGAGGAGTTCCAACACTACTACCAAGCCCAAGTATGGCTAAAGTGTGGTTTCTCGGTAGAAGCATCACCGCACTCTCCTCCCCTCGCACCCAGTGAGGGATCTTCACTTGCTCTAGATGCACATTCTCCTGTCCGTCCCGTGTAAGGGCATTGTGCATGTACTTAATGGCCAGGTCTAGGTTCTTAAAGCCACTGACTCTGTTTCCAATAGTGTCAGTGAACTCAGCCAGCCTCTCATAGGAACGGTTCTGAGCCTTTCCGTATACTGCTAGGTTTATGATTTGCTGAGCGATGTTGGAGTACTTAGAAACCTCTTTGGATATTTCTGAAAGCTGTTTACTGTCATAACTGTGAGGCCTGGAGTGACACTGCAGACAGCAAAGTATAAGAAGAGTCAGCAGCACCTGACTAATGGAGTTTAGACACATGCTTTTATTGCCAGTCTTCTGTAAAGCACATGACAGGGGAAAAAAAGTCAAACATTTCTGTTTTAAAAAAAGGAATATTTGGCATTTAGCAATACAGTAGAATTAAATAAGTTAAATATTACTTAAAATAATTTTTAAATATATATATTTAAAATACATTTCTGTTATGGCAGTAATGCAGTTCAACTGGTCATAAATTATTTCCTGGAACTGTTTTCAACTTTTTCAAGGTTGTTTTTTTCGTGGTCGTTCCTTATATGAAAACATTTTACACGTTAAAACACAAACATTTAAGCTACTGTCACTTATTCGATCACTTGCTCATGTTGGCACATACAGTATTAATACAGTAATATAGTAAATTCAAGGACAGCTGGTTTTACGAAATCTAAAAATGCAACAAACTGTTTGCTATTTTGCAAAATAAATTAGACCACATAACGGCTTATTCTTGTTTTTGTTTTTTTCTAGAAAAGATATTAAAATACTTAAATGCATAATTTAAATGTATTAAAATAAATATAAATAATAAGTATAAATAATTTACCGGCATGTTTCACAATTGAAAGTACACTGTACATACCTTGAAAACATTGGGCGCTCATGTGGCTACGGCAAGCGTCCTGGGACATTCTGACAGAACGCGTTTAGTATTCAACACGAGCCACCTCTCACAACAATAAAGGTTTCACGAACCGTCGCGGTTTATATGAAGCAAATAGTTAATAATGTACGTTATAAAAACACACGGCGGTTTAAAAAAAAAACTGTTTACTGTATGTATTTTATAGAGTAAGATATATTATACATGTGTTAACAAAGTTGAAAACATTTTTTTTTTTTAAATCCATAGGAATTTCCATAAGATTTATTATTATTATTACAGTGACAGTGCTCATGCAAAATGTCACATCAAATCATATTTAGGCTATACACTGTTCTATGTTAAACATGTAGCCAAATATTTGAAACTATTTTAGGACATTATAGTAGGCTATGAACTACTGGACTCTTGTGTGAAATGTTGCTATCAAGTTATTCATGTAATTCATTATTGAATATGATGAGACATGGCTTTCCATGATCATGTGACTTATGCCTTTTCAACATATTAGATTTAGAGTGAATGTGTGCATATTACTTGCAGATATAAATATATTACTTAACAATAAATTCCTCATAAATGGTTTGGTTTGACGTTACAGCTTTGAAACCCATGGCAAATTTGACGTCATGACTGGGCAAAACTAAAACAACAACAAAAACCAACACATTTATGAATAAAAACTTAGAAGGGTGTGGGCTTGTTCAACTACACGCATGTTTATGCATATATTTTCTGCAGTTTGTGGACAGGTGTCGTGACTACTGAGTATGAGATTCTTTCAGAAACAGCCTTTGTGGAAACTTGTGCTTTTAATACATTTTCCTGTCAGAGATTTAACATCTATGGACAAATCCCAGAGCAATCTTCATCGGAGGTGTTACATTTCAACCACAGCTTGTGTTTGATGGTCCAAAGAGAGAGTTGAGAGCCATTTGGCATGCATATTGATTCATTATGTACATATTCACACACACACAGTGATTGAACAGTTGAGAGTAATCTCCAAAGAAATTGTGCATAGGACGATGCGCAAGAAACGTAATTAAAATACCATGAGAAAATGTTTATTCAGTAGTGTTTTTTTTTATGAAATACAATACTGTTTCTGTTTCTGTGACATTACCACTCATCACATTTCTCCAGTTCCAGCTTTTAACATCATTGCGATGCATAAATGTCCTCAAATCCCTGTAGAACTGTTTCAGAACAGTAGGCACTTCAAGGGCTTCTAAAACATTTGTGAATATACATTTTCATAGATTTTTTAACTAACATATTACATATAATATGTAGTATATAAATAATTATATTCTATAAATTATTGTATATTAACATATACAGAGACGTCATTGACTCTAAATGGTCAGGTCTTTAAAAGAAACAATGGAAATGCACATGAAAAGAGTAAAAATGAGCAGATGTGATTCATGTTATTAATCACCATCACTGTTAACAACACTGTTTGAGTCTTTGGAAGGTCAGAGACATTCAGCAGAATATGCTTGAGTCAGAAACATAGGAGAAATCTTTGCAAAAGCTGCTTCCGCGTGAGGGATAATATTATGAAATAAAGAAAAATGGCCTTCATTACGGTTCCAGTCAACGGTGAACATTGAAAATGTGTTGATTGAGAACAGTGTGGGCGTAAAAATCAGTAAAACTGACGACTTATACTGGGTAAATGATGTTAACGTGTCATGGAAGATTCATTCTTGGACTCTTCCACTCATTCATAATGAAGACTGAATTCATGTGAAAAAAATCCATATGTTATTCTAATGAACAATTTTTTTCCTTCCAAGCATTGGGTAAGTGGGTATCAAATAGTTCTGTGGAAAAACAAAACATTCTTGACCTTGATGTGCTTCTTTGTGCAATGCAAAATTACATAATGGTTAAAGTCATTTTAATAATTTAAGTAAATTACTGCAGTGCTATGAATGGTGATGGCGCAGACTTCTAAGAGACTTTACCCTGCAAGAGTGTTTACATGAAAAGAGAGAGAATAAAGGAGTACAATTATAGAGCAATGTGTTCTTGGCTTCAGGCAAAGTAGAATTTGAACTTTTAGGGACTTAACACTGTACCAACTACATTAGAAACATGAAATATAACAAAATACGTTTAAACATTCAGAAAAAATTTTGTGATCTTTGAATGATATCGGCCAGACGGAAACACAAACATTCATTTTGACTCAAGAACAGAATGGCACAAGCCAAGGGAGAAAAACCCTTTACAAAAATGATGAGATGAAAATGAGTTACTGATAAAATCCACACTGAGATAAGTTAAATGTAATCAGTGGAAAATTAAAGGTATCAGATATAACCCAGGATTTACATCCCGGAATTGTCTTGTTCTTTAATAAAGCGTACCTCTACTGTTACAAAGTAGTCAATGACTAAAACCTGTGAGCAATGATTTACCTTCATACACTGACAACAACTGTTTTCAAAACCCATAGAGAAACAATCTTTGATGTTTTTGATTCCAAAAAAGAAAATATAAGCCCCGGTTGGCTTTGTGAAGCAAAATTACTTTTTTGTTACATTTTTAAAGAAGTAAAGGTTCCCTGTAAAAAAAAATCCCCTCGATGTGCTACCGATCCACCATTACTCTTGGAGAGGAGTTGGTTGTTATAACGATGTTACTGTTGGCAATGATTGGTCGTTCAGGCGTAGAACTCTTTACTCGGAGCCTTCTGATAGGCTGAGCTGGGAGGCTTGCGCTCTCCAAGGTCGTAGCTCCCCTCGTCCTTCTTTCTCATACGGTACACCAGAAGGAGGATGAGGAAGATGGCAAACAGGAAGCCAATCACTCCGCCGGCTATAACCGCTGCACCAAGAAAAATGACACCATGTTAAAAAAATGTATATGGTTTAAAATAATATCTAAAGTCAAATTCAAGTACACATTATATTTAAATGCTTCAACGAAAACTTACAGATACAAATGAAATGAATTAAAATGTCAGTGAAATGTGACACAGAGACAACAATGGTTTGTCAGCTTATAGAATTTATTAAAAACTTTTGACTACTTCAGAGGAGAAAAATCTTTATTTATGTACTGGGATAAAGATTTGATTATGTCCTTGATCAACCTTGAATATCTAGTGATTATGTTTTATTCTATTTGATGTTTAAAAATACTATTATTATTATTATTTTACACACACAAACACACACACAAAATGGATACGCTTTGAACTTTCTAACACAACAAGTCAACCAGCAGTCCATTAAAAAATAAATAAAAAGAAACCAATTATTTACCAAAGTGGTCAATATTTATGAATTTTAATTATGTATATTTGAACATTTTCAGTTAATTATATTTCTTGTCTTTAAACTGGCACTTTGCTAGAAACTCTTGCAGAAATATGCACCTCATCACTTCTCATTTCCATCATAACTAAATGTAAACTTATTTTGGGAAAAAAAAAATGTTCTGTAACATGCTTGGCATAATTTTTGTTAAAAATGGTAAAACTGTACACATAAATACTAAATAAATAATTTAAAAAAACTTAATACTAAAACTTAATTGTTTTAATGTCTAAGACAAATATACAAAGTAGAATATTCTTGAATATTTTCAGATATCTGGCCAAAATAGAGACCCTATAGCAAATTAACTTTTAAATACTCTACAAAATGAAAAAATGATTAAAAACAAATGAAATTAAAACTCTAATAATTGTGAAAATTGCACATTTTTTCTTCAAAATCTTAATAGGGGACTAAAAAGTTCCCCTAATTGAAGAAACTCTTGTATGTCGTTCATTTTGAACATACCTGCCAGCACTTCTGTCCTTTGGAAGAGATTTTCTGTGCGAACCTCATGAAGCGGGTCAGCATCTTGTACAACACTCGGTGAGCTGGTGGCTTCAACAGTGACCTGGGGCTTTTCTGTCTGATAGTCAGAGATCTAAAAAACAGTGAGAGAGGCAGAGAGAGAAAGACAGCTTAACATCAAAATTGCTGACACAAAAAACAGTTGAGCTTGTAGATAGTGTCGGAAAAAGTGAAGAGATTCAATAACAAGATTGAAGGATCCAACATAACAGTAATGTTCAGTAAAACTGTGAGAGACAGCAGGTCAGTGTAAGCGTCAAAAAGGGGCAATATCAAAAGTATCACAAGTTGTCACAGTTTTGCAGGCTGTGCAGGTTTTCGGAGCAGTGGGAGTCAGCAAAAGCTTTGATAGTGTCAGAATCAGTATGACTGAAATGGGCGAGCAACCGCACCTCTGGTCCCATGTCTGAATCAATGAATGAGTCTATGCTGATTTTGTCCATCTCTTTGGAAATGGAGGACTCTGAGCTGGGGCTGCTGCTGTAGACAGGCTGCTGAGTAGACCCTGCTTTGAATTCTGGGTACCGCACAATTACCGTGGAAGTGTCTTCATCATCATCTGTGTCACTTGAACCTAAAGAAACGTGTGAGAAATAAAGAATAAAATGAGTGAACATTTTTCTGATATTATTTCTGAACATTATATTATATTATATTTTTGTGCAGATTTCAAATTGACTCTTTCTGCAGATTACACTTAAATGCCAGTAGGTGGCAACAAGTTGACTAGGGCTGCATTCCACTTCGTTTTTTATGCCGTTCTCTCACTAACTTTCCTACGTCTCGTTGACTCGGATGTACATAATTGATTACACTGCACAAGTGCCCACTACTGGTGAATCATTTGCAATAGGCTGAATTGGAGCGTTCTAATTGACTATGTTTGATTAAGTGGATTAATTATTTAAATTTTTTTCCTTTACAAATTTATTTTAAGCCGCATTCTATATGTAAATAGATATGCTTGGGCTGTTTTAAATATTTAAAAAAGTATTCATATATCAGAATTTGGGATGGGGATAAATAAAACAATCTGCAATGACATCACAATCAAGTTGCATTGTGGTATATGTACACACAGTACATGTACATGTGAAGTAGACTTGCTCCCTCAGTCAAAATCGAGGGGTTGATGGTCTGCCCATATAAACTTCCCTCATCGACTTCACAAAGTGAAACGCACTTCAAAATGGCATCAGGGATTCCCCCGAGAGTAAGTGCTTAGGGAAGTTTGCAAGCGTGTGTCTAACAGTGAAGTGGAACACAGCCTAGTTCAAAAACATTAATTTGTTCATGAACAAACCAAGTGATTGTTTTCACGAGAGTCACTGAACCATTCACTCAACCATTTTATTCAGAAATGAAACTCTTGTCTATTGTTTGGGGATAGTGTTGTCAAGAGTATACCGACTTTGGTAACAATCGGTACTGACATTTTAAAAAACATCCATTTCCTTCTAGCATTTGAGTGCTGTCGCTTCACGCTCTTCACCGAGTGCAAACGTTTAAAAAATTTCAGTACTTACTGGTACCAAAGTCAGTACTTTTGACAACACTACTTGGGGAAGCACGCTGTGGCTTAATTTGGAAGTATTTTCATCAGCACTTTTGCTTGTACGATATTGCTTAAATATCTTATAGGCCTATATGTTTTGCCATATCTTTAGTTTCGTCTGGATGTTTTGAACACACGGACAGCTTTTATGTTAATAACTATTCATATAGAATGTGTTTTTGTGTTCCTCTGTGCTGATTTTTGATTGTTGTCGTCACACTTTGCATATTTTGCAGTATTTCGCACACCATGATCCTGTTAAAAACAGTTTAAAAAAGCATCTCTAGACCTTGTGTTATTTTCATTCCAATACCCTCCATCTTACTTTTTTAAATGCAAAAATGCATTCTGTTTGAATGTCCCCTAAGCAACACGTCTGGTAAATCTGAAACCAGCCTGATCGTACAGGGGTCTCTCGAGACTGATTATGCAACTAGTCATTTGTAAGTCAATTTCGAAAATATGAGGTTTGCACATCTATGACGTTATGGTCTGATGGGACTATAATGGCATCCCAGTGGCCTGAGCTTTAGTTTAAATGTTCCAAACTTCCCTCTTTCTTGGACTCTCAGTTCTGTATAAATATAACCATAGAGAATGGGGATGCAAGATCAGCACTATTGTGCTTAATGTGTTTCCAAGGAAGACAGATGAAATATATAAAATGTATAAATATTTCAACCGTTCTCTCCATTTTGCACTGTAATTGTGCCAGGTACAAGGCACTGTGGTACAGCAGTAAGAGGTAGAGAAATTACTTATTAATAATGCAGAGTTTCTGTATGGAGCAGACATCTGCTGAGTGACCATGGTGGTCTTGGCTGATCGCGTTTGACTGCAGGTGAAACATCTGTCCGCTCACAGGGTGGGCAGCATTGTCTAGCAACCACCTAGCAGCCCTTCTCTTACCAAAACATTACACAACCTTTAGACACAACAAAACTGGCTCTGTGGGTTCATTATAAATACTTAATTAAATTATTTTCTTGTCCATAATTTAATAGGTAATGAGGTGACGAGGTGCTCTACTAGAAGTCCATAACTTCTAATCCATAACTCAATGCTGCACTAGTAAGCTGACTGAGAAAATGTCCAAAATAGCCGTTTTAATAGCATGTAATACCATAATTTGTCTTTAGTAATTATAGAATAAACATTACTACTCTAACTAGCCTAGAGTTTTCAATTTTTTTTAGGTGCTGGCACAATGGAAGGGTGTTCTGGGTGGTTACCAGGTCATTTCTATCCGGCATTTCTATTGGATTGCCTACAGATGGCTAATTCCTGGAGCAAGCCAAAACAGCCGTTCCATTGGTTTTTATGGCCCTATTACAAATGGCACACTTAGTGTGTACGGTCACATATTAGTGTCCAGTGAGTATTTTTTCATTCATGATGTCCCATTTGTCATTTTAGGTTTCAGAAGGGTTCAAAGCAGACTACTACCCTACATAAGGGCCATTTTGTCTTCAAAGTGTGGACTTTGGGGAAGAATACAAGGCCTTAGGCTGGCATGGCTCAGGGCTTTTTTATGTCTGATGATCTGGGCTGCCTCAGAATAGTGATAGTACTAAAATGGACAATTTTAAAATCAGCTGGACTGATATAAACAATTCTTACCTGATCCTGAACCAGAAGTGAAGTCATCATCATCTAAAGGGTAGTCACCAGACTGCTGGTCATCCAAATAGATGTCATCAGTTGAGGCAGGGGACTGACCAGAGACCAGTACCTACACAGGTAAACACAAGCAGAACTTTCAGAGCCAAATTCATCTGAAAAGTATTTGAAATTCTAGTGAACTTTCTTCAAATAAAAATATTCAGCCATTCCTATACATACAAAACGATCTCAAAGAAATCTTCACAGTTACATAAAAGAAAAGAAATGTACACCATTTAAGTACCATTAACATATCAAACAACCGCTTTTTTTTCCATTTCTAAACAACACTGAAGAAAATCCTCGCTGATTTTGTTTTATGCTGAAGACATAAACAACAAATACGCCTGCCCAAGGTTCCTCCCACTTCTGTTTCCCTGGAAACTACCTCAAAGGAAAGTAATGTTTGATTCTCTTCCTCAGGAGAAAACTCTCTGAAAGCTCTCTGACCCACTAAAACGGCGCTAAAAACCAATCTAAAAGTAAGCATCTGTCATTTCTCCACACATTGTGGAGGTAACAAAAGGTTTATCGCTCTGAAGTAATACTTCAAGGTTGAGGGGGGTGCAAACGGAGAGACACGGTCTAGCAAACAAATGCAAGAGGCTATCATTGTTGTCAAGATAGAGGGGCAGCTGATGGACCAATGTTTATTTCCAAAACCTATGACCCTTTCTTTTTCACCGTGTTGGTATCACATCCTCCAGTGACCTAGTCATCTCCCACAGACCTCACCATTCATGCTCGCTCGGGCTCAGCCGTCTCTGATCTTTTCCATCCATATTAACCCTTCAGCAAATCACAATGCGCCACCAACAGGACCAGTCACAATAACCGCGGGCCACGCTTTGTGCACCTATGTGTGATTGCATTTCTTATATTGTGGAGGGCAAACAATGAAATGAAGCACTGATATTGTCTGTATATGTGTGTGTATTTGATTAAAGTCTACAAGAGCGCCAATGGATCCGACAATGAGATTGGATAATACTCCAAGCACCTTTGTGTGCAATCTGAATCCTCCTATTCACCCGGATGATAAATAATGGCACTCAGGTGATAAGGTTCAATTTTATAGTGGTCACTCATGCAGGATAAAAGCCCAAAAAGAACGAAGGGGTTGGATTCAAAGCCTGTACAATAACAGGAGGCTGGAGCGGGTGCTGTTTTCAGAGGCGCTGAGGGGGAGATTAAACGGGACTTGAAAGCCAATGGAAGACTAAATAAAGCCATAGAAGAGCCAGAGCCTGTGATCAGCCTGTGATCAGCCATGGGTCCCGCTCAGGACATCTCAAACATACATCAGCCTCTGTTTGACTCTTCACATTTTTCACAGTCTCCTCACAAAGCAAAGGCTTTCATTAGGCGTCATTGCTCATCGTGACAGAGAACACACAGGAAGACGGAATACAAAAACCATGTTTAACCTCGACAGCTTACAATAACTGAACTTGAGTGACATAAGGGCTGTGTATGAAACCTAAGGCAGCTGTCCAGACAGTCAATGACTAAACAGCCAGTGTTTTTGTATGGCGGTTCCTAAGCAAATTGGTTGCAGACAGACTTCAAAGGCAACGTAATGACATCTCAAATGATCTAGAACAAATTCATGTGAGCTTTAGACATATCTGCAAATATTTAACGACTGTAATGTTTATGTCCAGGAAAGGAGAGTCCATGAAAAACTAAAATCAGCATTTTTTTTGTAGACAGGATGCACAAACAGTGGATTTGAATGTGTCTTGATGTCTTCCTACTCAGTAAAAAGTGTAGGACAGGCGGTAAGGAGCAATTTCTACCTGATCCAGATAGTTCACTCAAAATAAAAACTCTCTCATCATTTACTCACCCCATGTTGTTCCAAATGTGACTTTCTTTCTTCAGCGGAATACAAAAGAAACATTTTAAAGAACACTGAGAACCAAGCAACATTGGACCCCATTGACTTCTACTGTATGCACAAGAAAAGCTATTTTTACCTGATCTGACCTTTAAAAGCTACTTCTGTTGATGTACCTTAATGTTGTCAGTTGAATCAATGATATGAATCATATTCCAGTTCATTCAGATGTTACCACATTAAGCACATTTTTATTTTCAAATGAATCGCAAGCTATTTTTTCTGTCTCTGCATAGCACCTTTTTTTTTTCTTTTCACTTTCTCTTACTTGTTCCCTCTCATTTATTCCACATTTAGAACATAATATTAAACATGGTTGTGTTAGCTTGTCTGAAAGTCGCTGCCATGATGCTAAAGTGCTCTGATGATGAGGTGCTCAGGTTTTTAGTGCATTGCTAGGAGGTCGCTAGGGTGTTGGTAAAAGGTTTCTAGTGTGTTCTGATTGGTTTCAAGGTGCTTATGGGCCCAAGTCAAAAGAGCCCATGTTCAAGTAAAGTATGATAATCTAAGCCTCATAGATGTGGCTCCGATCCCTCTGTTAATGGAAGTCAATGAGTATTTTTCAATAGCTTTATATTCAACCAGGTGAAATACGTCTGACTACTTAGAAATAGTACACCTCTCTCTAGTTATGGTTAGGGGCTAGTTATAGTAATGCCCAGTACACATGTACACTTCATTTTCTGCATTCTGTTCTGTCTAGCGCACAGTTTAGTGCGAAAGTCATCCGTTGACCATGGGCGCAGATAGACGTGTTAGGGCATATGTACAATACCTAGTGGACCATTTTGAAAACTCAAGTCTGTGCTGATGATACAAATTATGTCATGTGAATAAAAAGTGGAATGCAAACAAATGAACTTTTGACTTTAACTTTGCATTAAATGGAATGTTTCTTATTGATTGACCTTTTTCCAATCAATAAGCAATGTTTATAGAACCAAGTCCCCACCAAGCTTCTTTACTGGCATCTATTGTTCCGTGAAGAACCTTTAATATCCATGGAACCTTTCCATTGCAAGTTCTTTAGATTGAAATGTTATTCACACCAAGAAAAAAAAAAGGTTATTTTAAGAACTGTTCACTGAAAGCTTCTTTGGGGAACCAAAAATGGTTTTACTACGGCATCTGTGCAAAAAAACTTTAGAATCACTTTTGGAATCTTTATTTTAAAAAATCTGTTTCGATCAAATGTACACTACAATATGGAAGACACTTTGTTACTTCTGTTACATTGCGATTTTAAGTATAAGCAATAACACTAGTCATGTCTATTTTAGCTAATAACACTAAATATCTAAATAATACAATACATGTAAAGAAGATACAAATGTAAAACTGCCAGAGTGTAAGGAACATTTGATTCATAAAAATAGCACATTTGTATTTTTTAAAGGTAAAACTCAACCACCAGCATCAAATCCTAAAATAATTCCGGCATACATTTTTTCCTTGTTTTTCTCTCATCTGAAAGTGAGAGTCTCTGTTGCTTAATCCGTCTTCCAGCGAGAACGATTTTGATCCCTGCGCTTTTCACACCCATGTGTTACATAAAATCTGGCTTTAATGAATGGCTAAAGTGATTTAGGAAGGTCTGTTGAAATTCCTAGCGTTTAATTGAATGGGAATGCTCGGAAGAGCTTCAGTCAAAATTGCTAACGGGATGAAGGGACTAAAAAGTCACGAACTGAAAGAAATTACTGCAGGTGGAGCAGTCAGAGCTCAGATTTCAGGCTGAAGTCATTGTATTTTCTTTACTTTGAGGACAGCCATGAAAGAGTGAGAGAGACGTAACTGAGGAAAAGTGAGCGAGCGAGGTAAGAGTGTGTTGGATAATATCTCTCATTCCAAAACAAACTGCTGTCAGCCATATGAAGGTGAGAGCCGCATTCCTGAGTTCCCGGACTGCAACACAAGTGCTGTATTGTGCGAGGGTCTGAGTCCCTCTCTTTCAGCCCGTGCCAATGATACAGCTGGACAGGAAACTCTGAAACTCACAACCAGCTCACTCTTCTCACTCAAACAGCCTTGCCAAGCACACCGTGTCTCTCTCTCTCTCTCTCTCTCTCTCAGCACACCATCACCAACTCATATGTTACACACAGTGTCCAGCCAGCTGTAGGCAGCTGCCAAGTCGCAGAGTTGAAGGCAGAGAGAACGCACTGACACATATGCTGGATTTGGCAAGCGAAGGTCTAAAGTACATAAAAGGAAAACATTTACTGCCGACCGAAAATGAGGTGAATAATTCAAAGACAGGAAGCAACCAGGCCAAGAAATTAGAATGCTGTCTGTGCCAGCATTAAAATGTCTACACCTATATTGTAATTTAATATGATTTTAATATGACTCCATTTGTCCTTCACATAGAGAATGACAGTGACAGAAGCTAAATGCTAGTGGCAGTTCTCCAGGTGGCTCTGTCAGTTTCCACACCCTGTGAAAACCTGATTAATTAAGTCTAGTCAGGCTTCCCTCACACTCTTACCACAAGAGACACAGTGCAAAATACACAAATACGGTAAACTGAGCAAGCAAATGTAAATGCAGCTATTTTCCATAAGCCATTTCTCTCAAGTCAACAACATCTTGTGGAATGGGTGGTATACCCATGGACAGACTCAGTATGGACTGAAAAGCAGCTTTTTATGTTTGTCTAAATCTCTAACTGTAAAAATGAAAATCTACGGTTAAGTCATGTATTTCAATAATATATCAGATGGTATAATAATAACAAATGATCTTTGCACTTTAAATACGTGAAGGCCTCATTATATCCCAAGCAAATTGAAGAAGGACCCGGTGTAACAACTGCCAAAGTGAACTTTCTAGAAAAAGATTGCTAATTATAACTGAAAGCAACACAGACATCATTTTTTCATGTTTAATACTGTAAAGCTGATTTTAAAGCAATCTTTTGTATAAAGTGCTATATAAATAAACATGACGTGACTTTATTGGACTGGAGTGTTGAATTGCAGAGCTGATATCAAACATAAACACATCGCTATGATCAGATGCTTTCTTAACCCCTGTTTTCTCTATCAGCTTTGTTGCGTTTATCTCTGTGTTAACTTCTTTTTATCCCCAAACAAAGAACAAAAAAAAAGAACTTTGCTTTCAAAAATGTATTAAATTTGTGGGAGTCACACCACATGAAATTTTACAACCTGAACTAACTTTGACTTGTCACAAAAATATCAAATGATCTGAGATTTTGCTTGACTGAACTGGGCACACAAGGGTCTGCAGGGGTCCTCTCTATGATGTAATTTTCCTTTTTCTTCTGCATGTCAGTGTCAAATTCTCCACCAGTCGTGGCACCACCACTCCTCTCTACATGTGGTCCCTATACTATAATGACCTGAAACTTTTGCTTCCTGCCATCTTCTCCCACAACTGTTCTCAATTCACCTTATTAGCCTCCATATTCTCTTCAGTTTCATCTCAGTATACATTCTTACCAATTCTAGTTGTTTTGCAATTCTGAGTGTTATCTTTATCTTCAGCCTGCCTGTGTTACATTACCTGTTTTCCTCGTTTACCCCTGCTGTCTCTTGATTTGGATTTGTTTGCTTTGTCAGAACTGTCTGACTGGTTACTGACCTCTGACAGTCTGAATATTCTAAATAAACTCAGCTAATGGTTGTACTTCGGAGTCTGACCCTGGTCTACACAGTTGGTTACAACACATGAAAAGTTTCCGAAAACTTTTTGTAACAATAAATAATCAGAAAGGTTTATGCCAAAGTACTTTAATGTTTTCTTTTCAAGAATCGAATTCATTTTGTGAGGATTTTGTCTTCACTATCATTTCTGGACAGTTGTATCACTGATATTTATTAAAAATATCAAAAGTAATTCTAATGTACAAATGAAAAAACATGTATGAACTGCATTTTGTAAATATTTTTTGATAAATTGAAAGATTCATACAAAAAAATCAACATCCTGCACTCAATTCAAACATGTGATTCACCAACAAAAATACACTACAAGCACTTTAAAGAAACGTATTAAAACCAAGTATATGAACGCAAATGCGACTAGTTATACAAGTTCGTTTTTGTGCATTTTTACTTTCTAAAATTTCTCAGGCCCAAATTCAAACTCAACCCAAGTCTATGTTGAATAAAAACAAACTTTTTAAAGTTTTGGAAAAATGGAAGCAGTGACAGATCTTCTTTTCCATATTGTGATATAAATTAGAGTCAGATTATTGAAAAAGAACAAACAATTAGAGCAGGGACTTGGCTATATCCATTAGTTGTTGATTGGATTAATGAGATGTGGGCGTTGCACTCAAAACTGAAACACATACATGGATGATTTGTTCACAATAAGATTTATAAGTTGTTGTTTTTTTTTTTTTTTACAAAATATAGGGGGTGACTTTCATTTCATGCCATATTTAATGGCACAGACCTTTGAAGGTAACTATCACCCATTTAAATACTGAGGTTTCTTACTGGCACAGTTACACAACACCACAACAGATGTTCAATGTATGTTCAAAAGGAGCATTTGCTTACAATATGTTAGTCAAGTATTCACGCCAGCGTTTGTGTACTTGCATGTTTCTGGCCTTATGAGGACTAGGAGATGCTTAGAAGTTAGCCAACTATTTACCAAGCACACAAGTCAATCTTTGCCATTTAGCTGATGCTTTAAACCAAAGTGCATTTGTTACAAGGACAGTCCTCAGGGAGTCACCAGAGGTTGAATTTGTTTATTTAAAAGCAGGGTGTACCATTGTGGTGGTCCCTTTTTATCATTAAAAAAAAATGGAATCAGTGAGTTGGGAATGCATATATACAGATGAACATAAAAGAGCACTGGCTACAGAGTCTAACAGGCTTATGAAAAGGAGAAAAATACAGCAAAGAAGAGCGAAAACTACCAGCTTAGACACTGAATTGAAGACACTGAATACACAAGACAAAGCAGGGGTTTTTTTTAGCTGCTGGGTGAAGCTGAAGCTCACACTGCCAGACTAATATGATTATTACACTCCGAACGGCCCCTTTACACATTCCAGACTGCATTCGGTTCCCTTAATGTAATCTCAATATGAAGCAGACTGCTGTGTTTCCTTTGAAATTCCTCTCCATGCCCCTGAGGCCTGGCTGTGTAATTTCACATAGTCTGCTGCTCTGCTCCAGCCGCAGGAAAACGTGGTGTGTTTTCCTAGTCCAGACTGACACCTATTACACAATGCCATAAAGCCACCATCTTTCCTGGTGGAAAACACAGACAGAGCCAACATCTCCTCTGGTTCTCTCTGATCACAAGTACAGAGCGAATTACCTGTGGACACAAAGCTAAATCCAGTGTGACCTCAGTCGTTTGCTTCACTTTAATTAACAGGCACACAGTACAGTGCTTAGGATTTACCCATGGGGTTACACTTAACCTATATGTTGCATATTGGAGTCTGTAATAGCTAGTTAGCTAGTTATACGTAAAGGTTTTTCCCATTGCGATTAACTCAGGGTTAACATCATTTTTAACCCCCAGGCCACTTTTAACCTTGGGTTAAGCAACGTTTCACACTTTTAATTCTGAATGGGACTTAGCACTGTTTTTTTGCTCTGGGTAATGAAGCCTTAATCCATGCCCACGGATCACCTACAGTCTTTTTAGAGACTGCCTGATACATATTGCACACAAAAATGAAAAAATAAAATAAATTATATATATATATATATATATATATATATATATATATATATATGAAGAGTTCAGATGCAAAAGCCTCTAGTGCCATCTGAAATTTTCTTCTAAAATGAGCATTTTCTCGGCTCCTATATTTATGTTCAGTTATTTCACTTTAATGACAATGAACAGAACCTATTAATTGCGATTAAATTTAAATAACTGAACCCACACATGATAGCCTGAGAAAAATGCTCATTTTGGAAGAAAATTTCAGATGGCACTTAGAGGCTTTTGCATCTGAACTTTCATATATATATATATATATATATATATATATATATATATATATATATATATATATATATATATATATATACAGTGGATACGGAAAGTATTCAGACCCCTTACATTTTTCGCTCTTTGTTATATTGCAGCCATTTGCTAAGTTAATTTTCTTTCCTCATTAATGTACACACAGCACCCCATATTGACAGAAAAACACAGAATTGTTGACATTTTTGCAGATTTATTAAAAAAGAAAAACTGAAATATCACATGGTCCTAAGTATTCAGACCCTTTGCTGTGACACTCATATATTTAACTCAGGTGCTGTCCATTTCTTCTGATCATCCTTGAGATGGTTCTACACCTTCATTTGAGTCCAGCTGTGTTTGATTATACTGATTGGACTTGATTAGGAAAGCCACACACCTGTCTATATAAGACCTTACAGCTCACAGTGCATGTCAGAGCAAAGGAACTGCCTGAAGAGCTCAGAGACAGAATTGTGGCAAGGAAAAAAAATTCTGCTGCACTTAAGGTTCCTAAGAGCACAGTGGCCTCCATAATCCTTAAATGGAAGACGTTTGGGACGACCAGAACCCTTCCTAGAGCTGGCCGTCCGGCCAAACTGAGCTATTGGGGGAGAAGAGCCTTGGTGAGAGAGGTAAAGAAGAACCCAAAGATCACTGTGGCTGAGCTCCAGAGATGCAGTCGGGAGATGGGAGAAAGTTGTAGAAAGTCAACCATCACTGCAGCCCTCCACCAGTTGGGGCTTTATGGCAGAGTGGCCCGACGGAAGCCTCTCCTCAGTGCAAGACACATGAAAGCCCGCATGGAGTTTGCTAAAAAACACCTGAATAAGATTCTCTGGTCTGATGAGACCAAGATAGAACTTTTTGGCCTTAATTCTAAGCGGTATGTGTGGAGAAAACCAGGCACTGCTCATCACCTGTCCAATACAGTCCCAACAGTGAAGCATGGTGGTGGCAGCATCATGCTGTGGGGGTGTTTTTCAGCTGCAGGGACAGGACGACTGGTTGCAATTGAGGGAAAGATGAATCCGGCCAAGTACAGGGATATCCTGGACGAAAACCTTCTCCAGAGTGCTCAGGACCTCAGACTGGGCCGAAGGTTTACCTTCCAACAAGACAATGACCCTAAGCACACAGCTAAAATAATGAAGGAGTGGCTTCACAACAACTCCGTGACTGTTATTGAATGGCCCAGCCAGAGCCCTGACTTAAACCCAATCGAGCATCTCTGGAGAGACCTAAAAATGGCTGTCCACCAACGTTTACCATCCAACCTGACAGAACTGGAGAGGATCTGCAAGGAGGAATGGCAGAGGATCCCCAAATCCAGGTGTGAAAAACTTGTTGCATCTTTCCCAAAAAGACTCATGGCTGTATTAGATCAAAAGGGTGCTTCTACTAAATACTGAGCAAAGGGTCTGAATACTTAGGACCAGGTGATATTTCAGTTTTTCTTTTTTAATAAATCTGCAAAAACTTAAATGATTTTAGCAAATGGCTGCAATATAACAAAGAGTGAAAAATTTAAGGGGGTCTGAATACTTTCCGTACCCAATGTATATATATACACACACACACACACAGACAGTAACTCACTACAATCAGTGCTTTTGAGAAAGAGCTAGCCACTGAATTTGCCAATTTTCCAGGTGGCATCAGCTCTCAAGTTTTGTTTGAGGTAAGAAAAAAACAACTATATCCACAAACAAAAGAGTGCTGCAGGAATGAGTCTTACAACCTTATTTACAGGTTTTATTATTGCACTTCTAGTTCCATTATCCTGGAGTCAATGGGTTTTATATATATATATATATATTTTTTTTTTTTTTTTTTTTTTTTGTTAAATACCTGAAATAAGGGCCTTGTCCACACTAATACGTTTTTGTTGAAAGCACATCTCTTTCTCTATGTTTTGGCCGGCCTTCCATCCACACTGAGACTGTGTTTTTGTTGACAAAAACAGCTTTTTGACAATGATCTCCAAAGTGAATAGAAAACATAGTTTTCGCCTTGTGGCATGGACTGTGAAAATGGTGGTATTAGCAATGTTGCATGTTTGCATACAGTTTGTACCAGTATTGTGCATGTTATGTGGTATTTACTTTCACACTGTTGCTAAAGATATGTTAGTTTGTACACTTTTCATATTGCAGTCCTGCAAAGATGCCAGAAAATGTATTGCAGTTGTGGTCCAGTGGCAAAACATGAGGGCAGTTGCGTTTTAGATCAAACATATAATAAACGTATCAGTGAATGGTGAGATATTTTATTATACTACAGAGGTTGTTGAGGAAATTAAATGTTATCATGTCCAAACAGGAAAACTCATTTATTCACTTGTACTTTTTAAATATAGATTGAAAGAGTTGTCAGAACCTTATATGCAACAATGGTGTAGCTATAGCTATTTACTTCTGGAGATTATATTTATTATATTATCAAAACTCATAAATGTTGTGTTCATGTGTGAAGATGATCTGGACAATCAACAGATGTAATCCTAAACTTCTGTTGGTCAATTATTTTCCGCAATAATCCAAATGCTAAAGAAGAATAAGTTGAAAAATGGACTTTATGCCGATAATCAACTTTATGCCGATAATCAATCTACATGTATGTGTAAACAGTACACTAAATTCGCTAATCACAATTATTTTGTATTAACCATGATTATTGTCATATATATATATATATATATTGACAATTCTTGCACTTTCACATAAGCATGGTTTGCTCACAGATTTAGTTGCTGCAAACTGCACAAGAAAACAGACTGACTGTATTACACTTTTATTTGAGCAGAAAACTTACATTCTGCTGGGGTTTTACAGCTCAGCTCTGCAATGCAGAGAGAGTGCATACACATGGTTGCCAGGTCAGGAAGATTAAGTAAACCACTGTGCAGAAACTGTATCGATTTAAGCAAAGGCTTGTGATTTGAGAATTTAAACCTTTGACATCTGGCAACCTCCACTATGAAAGCTTGTGGAGGCTTGGTACCAATGCAAGATAACACAAATGCCAAATTAAATGCAGGATAAATAAACAGTGGCCAAAAATTGCTGATGATCAAGAGAAGCAGATATCGTGATCACGATTAAAATGCAGTTAATCTGAATACACTGAACTGACTTGAGCTAAATAATTACTCTATTGTCCTTTATGACTGCTTTACAGCTGAATCTGAACTGCCTCCATTAGTCTTTTATTTTCCTGTTTACCTCTGTGACATAATCTGTACTGTATAAAGTGCTGTAATAAAGGTGACGTGACTTGACTTGCACGTCAGAAAATGTAATATTCATAAAACAGGAAAAACAGAAACCCAAAAGAACTACAGTTCCACCAAAACTCTGAAATGTGAGTGACGGGAGACAAGTCGTCATGTTCATGTTGAAGAACACTGACACGGATGGCATCAAGTATACTCTGACAGTTTGACAATTTTGTGCAAGAAAACCGATTATGAACTAAACAATGTTTAATTCCCTCAGATGCATTTTTTCAGCATCTGGGAGAAACAATCAAGGCAAACTCAAATTATAAATAGGCATTTCCACAGATGTACAAGTTATTGCCTGATCTCGACCTCATAAATATGCAAAGACAATGCTAATGCAGTGTTTAGAAGCATGTCAAGTCTTTAGTTAAAGTATTAGAATATGTATACATGCCTTTTATACACTTGGTATAAAAAATGGTGGTAATGTTATTCATCTAACTGCCAAATTTCTCTTTCAGCGTATTTCATTTTTCATTTTTCATTTTCGAATGTGACATTTTCATTAAATGTCACATTCGAACTACAAGATGATACTAAAGAACAAGACATTCAATAGAAACATCTGAGTCATTCACTTTTGTACTGAGTTTAGAAATGAATAGGAATCAATTTTACAGAAGAAGAAAAACTCTGAAAGAAGACAAGAATAAAAAACAAGAGCAAACAGTAGGACACTGTGTAATGACTATTGGCTAATGAGCTGGATGTGTTGAAAGCTACAGATGTTCTTCTGTCTGCTCATGTATGCATAAAAAACTTTAACAACACACATATAAAAGCACCAAATTAAAAGAGAAAAACACCTTGAAATGGAAAGGAAAAAAGTCTTTTTAATGTTTCTCTGTTTGAGCTGCGGCAAATAAATGATAACTGGCTGAAAGGCTAATGAACAGTGAAAAACAGTTATGTTATTATGTTTAGACCTTATTATATTCAAATTTACAAAATGAACAGAGGCAAACAAGTAATAAACAAAAAAGAACCCATTGTGAAAAGAAGTACACTTTAGTATACTTTAAAAAGTGTACTCAAATAATATACTTTTGATTTGAAAGAATATACTTAAGTGTGAACTTAATGTAATGTTTTCAGAAAGACATTTTAATTGCAATTGAATGAAAATATGTTATAGTTAGAATTTATATTAAGTGCAGTTATCTGAACTTTTTTGACCAAATTAAGTAGGACTTAAGCACATATTTGTAAGTCATTTCATAATTACTTTTAAAATATGATTAAAGTGTATTGCCTAAAATACTGATCAAGCATAAGATAAACTAAAAATACTTTAATGCCATTTCTATTATGTAATGCATTTAAATATATTTACATTTGCTTTTATATGTTAATCAAAACTTTAAAATAAGTGGACATCTTTAAAGCACAATAAAAGATTATTAAAACAGGGTGGTTTAAAGTAAAAATTTAAATTTACTACAGAATGCACTTTTTAAAAATATTATTTAAGTGGCCTTTTATTTCATTAATATTATGTTATCTGAACAGTTCTCAGTTTTTAAAAAATATACATTTAAGATTCAAAGTTCACAAGTGCACAATTAAGCACACTTCTTTTTCACATAGGACATCATGTCATGAGTAAATGTAAATGTATTTCATTTGCAAGTATGCCATTTTGTCTAAAGTCCATTATAAATTAAACCGCACATAGCTGCTGTGTTTCACGGACTACAATCTCACACCACCGTAGCTGTCAGCTCTGATTGACTGGATGATTTGTGGCCAGTGTGCATGTGTCAGACCTCCAGAGCTCCGGTAATGATCAGGTCTACTGGACAGTGTGAGAACGCAGCTGTGGCCGTGATATTAACCCCAAAGGGCTGAGTTCTCAACGCACAGATGATATAACGCCTGGCCAGCTGCAGAGATTCAAACATACAGACTAAAAACACTCACGCTTCACTGCACATGCACAACAACATCCATCAGGTTGCCATAACTGTCCAGAATAAGCTGGATGGAAAGTGGGAACCAGGATGAATACTGTCCATTCAGACCACAGGCATGTCTGGTATTCCTAAAATGCCTTCTCAAATACAGGTGCTGTCGGGAGTGGATGGCGGGGAAAGAAGAGAAGCAAACAGAACGAGAGAAATGAAGGGATGGAGAGAAGGTTTGAAGGAGAAGGAAAGATGGAGTGGGGATGAAAGCAAAGGAGGGAAAGGCAAAAAAGTGAGGGTATACAAAAAAGATTAAAAAAATAAGGTCTTGTTTTTCTTTTTTCAAAAAATCGTCAGGGAACGGAGGTTCTTAACCTCTAGAAACCTCCCGGTCAAACTATGTAATACATGAGCAGTTTTATTTCTTTTTCTTTATTTTTTTCTTTTCTTTTCTTTTAAAACCCTGTTGTTTTCTAGTAATGAGCATTAAATAAATATCAAAATTAAATAGATAACATTAATTAACAAATACAAACTGGCTGAATGGGCCTAATTAGATAAGCCAGTTATTTTTTGTCTTACAATTAAATTTGTTTTTTTCACTGCAATGGTGGAAATATATGCAAAAAAAGGGTTGCATTCAAATTGTGGGAAAAATAAATATATTTACATATATATATATATATATATATATATATATATGGTTTTTTTGGGGGGTTTTTTTTTTGATAATTAAATGAGCTAATAATTAAAAATAGCTTAATACTCAGTTTTAGTTTAATAGATTTATGTTATTGCATAACTGTTGGTTAAGCTAAGACAGTAAAGACCTCTGGCATGGGACAGACCAAAATCAACATTTAAAATGGTTTGGATATTGCTGATATTGTTTAATTTTACATTAGATAATAGTTTATAACACACACTACTGTTTAAAGGTTTGGTGTCAATTTTTTTAATTAATACTTTCATTCAGCAGATGTATATTTGGTATTCAGTAAGATGTATTTGATCAAAATTGATTAAAAGAGACAGTAAAGACATTTATGATGCTTCAAAAGATTTATATTTCAAAGAAATGCTATTCATTTGAACTTTATATTCTTTAAAGAATCCTGAAAAAAAAAATTAAAAATTCAAGGTTTCCACAAAGATATTAAGCAGCACTCAAATGGCATATTAAATTATTTTTGAAGAATCATGTGACACTGAAGACTACTGAAAATTCAGCTTTGCCATCACAGGAATTAATTACATTTTAAAATATACTGAACAGAAAACTTCTTTTAAATTGCAATACTATTTCACAATATTACTGTTCTTACTTTTAGATCAAATAAATAAATTAAAACATTCAAAAATCATACCAACCCCAACTTTTAACTGGTGTGTCTATCACAATAATAAACATAACATTTTTGCCTCTAATGCTTTAAAAATTTCATGGAACCCCAACTTTACTCTGTTAGTGGAAAGTGGCATGAGCTCAGTGGGTTTATACCTCTATATTGTTCTAGACTGCTGCGTTATAATAAAGAAAGGGAAAAAATGACGGTTAAACAGCATGTGAGGTCTACTGCATCTGGAGAACAGGTGAAAACACACACATACTGCCATAAAGACTCATATACTGTATGAATATGAGAATGGTCCACCTAATAACCTGGTCTATGTACAGTTTCTCATCAACTTCTCACACACTGTAAAAACAAATTCTGTAAAATTTATGGTAAAAAAAACGGTAGCTGTGGTTGCCGGAACTCTACCGTAAAAAATATGGTAACAACATTTTAGGTTTTACGGTTTTAACTTAAATTTACAGTTAAATACCGTAATTTCATTAACTGATATAATGTTAATATACCAACCTATTAAAGTAGTGAAATCTGTTTGTACCTTTGAAATACACTGATAACCACCAAATGCAGGTGGTGATGAGAAAGTCACGTGATGAACCAAAACCCATTACAAGCATCTTTTAAATAATAACATATATAGAAGGTGCACAGTCTCATTCACACAAGCACGAAACACCATCATGGTGAAACTCATTAAACTGAAATATGCAATAAACATTAATTTAACAACATTAGATGTAACATACAACCCTAATAAACATAACTGATAAGAAAAAACTAAGAAGAAACTAGTTATTTCAAAGAAAAAACATCAAATTCAAACAAAATTTGAAATGCAACGCAGGGAATTCTGGGAACGTCAGTTTACGTTTTTTCCCTGTAAATTTTACAGGAACTTACCGTTAACCATTTAACAGGTTTTTACTGTAGCCTTTTCACAGTTTTTTTACCGTTAAAATCACAGTCATTTTTTACAGTGCAGCATTTAAATACAATTAAGTGATTTTAAGACAATTCCCAAAGGCATCTCTGAATTCCAAAGTCACTGGATTTTAAGAGTTCTCTTTAATGAACGGAAACTCAATTAAGTGATTTTACCGAGCATTAGACTAACCACTGATCAGTCTATTCAACTTGCAATTAATCTGCAAAACATCATAAACGTCATGTGAAGCACCATAAAGTTGTTGCCTGGCTGTACGTTTTAATGATCTTTAGAAAGTCATGGCATACTGTCTTTCAGTAACTTAAAACCGCACTGCATCGTTTTCCCATTTCTCCGCACAGTATGTACCATTGTGTCGGTGCACACCTGGGGCTCATGTGGGCTCTTATTTGACAGTCCTCTGGGGAGCTCAGGTAACCCATTGGGTCATGAAGTGCACACCTGGTTATTCAGACCACTGATTTACAGCACCTAACACACCTGAGCTCTCACATACATTAAATCTGCTCAAATCTGAGAACTGATACAGCGACTTAAATCAGACAGATGGCCAAATCTGTACATATTATAAATCACATCAGTCATAAGCTCAGATGTGGGGTCAAAGACAAAAGAGTGTCCATTTTAAAGAGAATTTTTAAGAAACTTAATTTAAAACACCAAGTTCTTCAAAATGAACTCTTTGGATTCATGTTGGTTTCATATGATAATCTTTAGTCCTTTAATGTCATGTCGATCATCAAGTAAAAAGTAATACTATATTTTCTTTACACTTCAAATATGTTTAAGTGTACAAATGTTAATCATTCATTTTAATCATTAATTAATTTAAAAAACAATGTATGTTTTACAAATATCATGAAATATTAATGAACAAATATAATTACATCACACCATATGAGTCACACAACATGACAATTTACATATGAATGACTTTGCATTATCAAATTACATACACATGATATGGCAGACATATAATAAGCAGTGAAGCATTTTTGCGGAGATATTATAATTTTTTCCCCTGAAAAATCATAAATGTATCAGCAAAAGTTTTATTTTCAAGAAGCCCTGTTCTTTTAATGAGGCTTTAAATTTATGTTTTAAATTTATGTGCCAAAAATAATTTTAGTGCAGAAATGATGTTCATCATAGAAGTGTCATTTTTTTAATCGAATATTATAAGTGAAAAAATGAGTGTCAGAAAATAAAACAATATAACAGTTCACCATAAAATGAAAATATATATAATTTCGGTCATAATTGAACTGCGTTCAATTAAAAACATTCCAGTAACTGCCGTAGTGTATCTACTGTAAGTTTAAACATGTGCAAGAAGTTCAACACCAGCAGTCCTCCTTCATCTTCATTGCGCTTCTCATTTTGTCTTTCTCAAAGGAATGATTAAACGTAAATTTCGATTTTTTTCTTATTATATCCTTTAACATATAAAAGGAGCAACATTTTAATGAAAAACCGCACTTGGTGCAACAACACAGCTTGACATCATTCAGTTGATCAGCACCTTCAAAAAAGACA
Organism: Onychostoma macrolepis; assembly: GCF_012432095.1. Lineage (NCBI taxonomy): Eukaryota > Metazoa > Chordata > Actinopteri > Cypriniformes > Cyprinidae > Onychostoma > Onychostoma macrolepis. The sequence continues at coordinate 24,212,427 of NC_081170.1, read as the reverse complement.
AATCTGAGCCATGAGCCTCTCTCATTTCGAGCAGTTTTCCTCCGTCTGTGCTTCTGGAGGCCGGCCAAACCAGCTCCCTCTGGAAGGATAACCAGGCTCAAATTTACTGCTTACTTCTAAAAACTGAGCAGACTTTGGTGGAGTCTTTCGTGGACTTTTCTCTGTGTTATTCCAAAAAAGCAGTCACACACAGTCAGTATCAAGACAAACTTTCATGAATCTTGCAGACCGTAAACTGTTTTCCGCATTCCAACATTTCTAAAAGGGGAAAGTATTATCTCCTAAAAAAGGAAACTTTGGGGTAGATTTAGGAACATAACAGGAAATTACAAATAGAAGTTCCCTGTGGATAGCAAACTAAAACAGGGGATAGATCATTAGTTTTACTCCAGTATCAAGTGTACACTTGAACGCCTGTAGGTATTTATGATTTTATTTTTAATTTTTTTATTTTTACAACTAATGACTCCTGTAAGAAACAGTCTGATGAAAAGAATATCAGAAACATAAAAATATGGAGGACACATTTGAAAATTCTCACTTCACATAAAAACCAACCTCGAAATATAAACCGTCAAACGCATGGCCCATCAAAGAAGCTTGTTTCTAAAAATATGCCTCAAACTCCAAATAAGCTTTGCTTTGGTAGATAAAAGTGAAGTGAGGAGGGAAAGAGAGAGGGTGAGGATGTGAGAGATAGGTAGAGGGAAAAAAATAAAATCAGATCAAGCACTATGATATGATATGTCAACGTAAACTCTGATCGGCCACATGAAAGCTTCACTATCTCGGGGTCTCTTTACATGGTCATGCCCTCCGTCTGCAGGGTGCTATCAGATAAATAAGGTTCACCAAAACAAATCTGAAGGCAAAAAAGGGATTGCAAAACATCACAGAACCCAGAGGTCTATGGCCAACCAATTTTAGATTTACTCTGTGGTTCTACCATATGTTAAATATTTCCAGAAGTTCCTTTAGAGGCTGAAATTATGTGTGATCATTTTCTCACGATGTGGATTTGATATGTTAAAATGCCTCCAGATGAATGAAGCTCGAAAAAAAGAGCCTGAAACACAATAAAGCCAAAACTGACATATTTCCTTTTATAAAGCAATAAATACTTTTATCAAAATGTAACAACTTGCTTATCCTCTAAAACAACTTTACTTTACTTTTGACATCACCTAGGCCACATAGACTGTTTGGTAATGCTTACCAACAGCCAGATAGATATTTAGGCATTCCTTTCTGGTATGGAATTTTTCAGAATCAAATCTACAAACCCTTCATTTTTTATTGAATATGCAGTTTTACTTAGAAAAACACGACATAACATGTCATAACATAAGTGAAATGGTGTGCAAACGTTTAATATTTTCAAAGTGATGCTCATTAAGGATGTTGTTAGCAATCTAAAGAAGACAGATTTTAATGAATCTTCTGTGCATATGAGAGATTTCCAAATATAGCTTGAAATATATGATAATATGCACATTAACAGTCCTTAACAGCTGTTATACGTTGATGATGCATATTTTGTTATGCAGTGTGTATATGATCATTAAGCTTTAAAAAAATAAAAAATAAAAAAAATAAACATTGTTTATCTTTCAGGGTCTTTTGGGTAATTTTGAATTTTTTGTGTGTTATAGACCATGTGTGGTCCAACTCCCAAAAAACAACAAATTAATAAATGTTATGTGATATTATGATGCATGTATATATTTAAGCAACATATGTTATGTTTATATATTAATTATATTTATATATGATATAAATTATATGAATATAAATATATACATGTAAATATTTTCAAAATATATGCTGTATGTGTGTCTTTATGTATACATAATAAATATACACAATAAACACACATATATTATGTAAACAAAAACTTTTATTTTGGATGTGATTAATCGTGATTAATCGTTTTACAACACTAATATATATATATATATATATATATATATATATTTTTTTTTTTTTTTTTTTTATCATGAATTAGAAAATATGCACAAGTATATTTTTATGAACTTGAAACTTTCTGCACTAACTTTTTAAAATATTTTTCCATTTATTTGACATTGACATGCTATCATGCTTTAATTACACATAAGTTTTGATTACATAATTGAATTTTGCACAAAAAGTACACAGAGGGATTCATGAGAAAATAGCTAAATGCCCCATAACCCAGCTGTTCTCACACTTCCTCTGTTTATGGCTTTCGCCGCTAGTATTCCGCAACACAAGCTTCTCCCACAGAGAGAGTACAGGAACATCTGCATCTTGCACATAAAACATCTGGCACGGATGTTTCTGCATTCTGGACAAAAGAAGCACATCCATCTATGGGATTTACGCGGGACTGGGGACTCTCATGTCGACGCATTCCTCCAAAGTACTGCAGACAGCGGCCTAATCTGTCTGCAGGCTCTGCTATGTCAACACACTGGCATGCCATGGAGAGAAACACCTATGGAACCATTAATCACCTCAGGACAATATCCTCCCTATTTTTATCAGATGATCTCTGACAAATAGAGGCACAAAACAACATTCACCTTCATCCGGACAGACTGACAGACGTTCCATTGCCTCATTATAGCAGGTACAAGCATAATTCAAAAAACTGTATGGCCTTTAAGAACAAATACTTGTACACCTACACAGCACTGATTGACAACGCTCCAGATTTAGAACTGCGAGTGGAACCCACATAAATCTGTGGACAGACATGTACAGGGAGCAAATTTACCCAGTGTTACATTTCTCTTTCGCAAAAAAGTCTGTACACAGTAAATACAGATGTGTTTCCGAAAGCACACCCACAACAGATGAGAATACCACATGCCTCTGGCAGACACACTGCTCTTTTCAGTTGCTAAATTGGTCTTCAGTATGGATAAACAGCACTTGGACTGTTGGCACATTTCTATAATGCTCTTTTGGCTTGTGCATTAATATATCACGATACTGTGACTGAATAATATTTCAAAATTCTTTTATTCTGGTAATCTCATTGCAGATATTCATTCCATTTAATTAAAATTAAAAGTGAAGTAAATAGACTATAATTAGAATTAGCTTAAATCAAAGAGGCCAGAATGCTAGTGTAAACTCTGAATGGACCTCTCTTCAAGTTTATTAAGGGTTCT